>NW_015386643.1:435024-466092 GCF_001527695.2 Protobothrops mucrosquamatus | reverse complement strand
CCTATAGACAAAATCTTGCCAGATTGAGAACTCTGCTATCTGCATCTACAATATATTCTGTGAACTATTAGGGAGGGGCTGTCTTCATCCTCTTTCACATATAATATCTGGACTGAGTTGACTCTTATTCCTCTGCAATGCACCCTTTTGGGAATCCACCTCCTTACTACACTCCGTCACAGTAATGATCAGATTCTCAGTAGGTCTCCATTGCTACAAAGAATTCCACAATAAAGGAGTTCCATCCGTGCATTCTATTCTTTTTCAAAAATACTCTATATATGGGGAATGATCCAATCCTCAATTTAGCTATGAATCATTGATTAGATAAAATATGGGATTGAGTGTTCCTGGACTTACTCCAGCTAGAGATTTGAGTCTTGGTACTTTGTGTAGTAGTTGTTTCTAGATTATGGCAACTGCTCTGAAGTATCTCAACCGTATCTTCACTACCATGAAGTCTTCCCAACCATAAGGAGGAGCAGTGTTTTTTCCTCTTTAAAGAACATTGGTGATGTCAGTTGCATCCAGATACAGTAGTCACATAAAAAAGAGTTTACAGCTTGAGTGAGGAACCAGAAAAACCTTTTCAGATTAGGGTGGGCATGGTGGAAATACTTTTTTATTGCTGAGAGTGGAGTTGAATAGACTAGGATGGGTAAACTGACAAGCCCCAAGATCTTGACACTCCGTTGGAACTCCTTGGTTATTATCCTGGCTGATGCTTCTTTTCACCACACTGTCTGGCCTCTAAAGATAACTTTATCTCTACTCGTCTATCCTGCTGCATCATGGATTAGTTGCTTGTTTCCAGCCTATGGGTGGAGCTTGGGGTGCCTAAAGGGCAAAGAGGCAGCATTTTTGGAGAATTTTTCTTTGCTTTACATTTTCATAGTTTTGCATAAGGGATTTGCTTCTACTTCTGGCATTTCTTGTTTCAGAATTGGGAAACTTAATACTTCAACTTTGCCCAGATAGTGTGGGAGAGAGAGGTACCTCATCTCAAAAACGACTCTCTGCATATGCTGTTCATCAGATTTTACTTGAAGGAGTAAATTCCATATTCCAGGATCATCTGAACCATCCTCTGGAAATTTAAAATAGGTGCTCTCCTCCTAAGCAACATCTGTTGTGGGGAGGTTAAAACCACTAGATTAAGAAGGAAGAGAAAGGGTGTTCTACAAATACTAACATGTATTATTAATATTGAATTATTCTCTTTCAGAGGGCTAATATATGGAACATAATATTCCCTCTACTCTCAAATATACCTCTGTCCCTCATAATGCTATTTTCCAATCCTACCACTGGCTGTATAGAAGATAGCGCTGTAAAATCTTAAACTGATAAAGCAAACCAAATACAATCAGAAAACAATATGGCTCCATTTCCAGAGACTGACGATAAAGAGATCGTGATACTCACTGTGGAGCACTTCTGACTGAAGCTCTTACTTTTAAGGTTTCTTAATTGAAACCTTAACTGAAAGGTCAAACAAGGCAATTGGGGAGGTTGTGGATGGTGGGGAAGTGTTGGTCCTGGAGATATTTTTTCTCGGTACTAAGTTTGGATGAAGAAATGCCTGAACCAGGGAGGTATCCCACAAATGAAATAAATTTATATATACTTGATCATTTATCAGCCTCGTGGATTAGCTACTTCACCTGTATCATCAGATTGTATAGCCTTTTTACACAAGAAAGGCTGTGACATGTGCCCTCTTAAGCAGCTTTTCCAGCCTTTCTTTAAACTAAAGAAGCTTCTTGGATGAGAACTGAAACGTTTTCAAAGGGAACCTCCCCCCCAAGAAAGTCCAGTTGCCTTTTGGAAAAAACACCTTTGGGATAACCATGACCTGGATGAGTGAGAATCTCCATAGACATCCATGAAGTTGTGCTAGCTAAGAATCTCAGAGGAGAGAAATACCCCCGCCATATGCCACTATGGAAAAAGCCTTCTCTTTGGAAGCTTCCTACCTCATCTGAGATGGCAGGAACATCTAGAACTGGTATTTTTCTACAAAGTGCCTGGATAGAGAGAGATATATAAATATGCCCAATTTCCTCATATCATGCTCTGTAATGCTCTAGACTAGCTGTGCCAAAATCCCACCCCATCACTTTCTTTTAAAACTAAGACTCCATTAATCTCCACCTCCAGATATTTTCATGCATTGAGTAGGGTGTTGAGGTGAAGATAGGGAAGGGACATTGAAACCACGAAATAAATATTTTGTCCCCAAACAGCCTTAGCAAAGATTTATTTTGAATTTCCAAAATAGCATCTCATCATCTGCAGGATTGAGTTTCTGCCAATCCCTCTTACTAACCCTTCAGTAACAAGTTCTTTCAATAAATCTGTGGCTGCCATTATTAGGAAACCATCTGATGTTCTTTCTTAGTTTTGCCTGATTGACACTCACACCAGGAAAAAGATTTTGGACTCTCATCCTTGGTGGGCTAGTCTGGACAAATCCTTGCAGGTTTCTTGGCAAGATTTTAGAAGTGGTTTG
Source organism: Protobothrops mucrosquamatus (assembly GCF_001527695.2). NCBI lineage: Eukaryota > Metazoa > Chordata > Lepidosauria > Squamata > Viperidae > Protobothrops > Protobothrops mucrosquamatus. The sequence goes on along the minus strand of NW_015386643.1, from coordinate 463,580 downwards.
CCATCGCCTGCATCCAGGTTGAGGAAGAATCTAGGCCCCAGGTCCTCCAGCCAGCTTGATGCTTAAAGTGAGACTAGAACTCACAATCTCCCAGTTTCTGATACCTTAAAGTGACTCCAATTTTAAGACCACCTTAAAGAGAAGTGGCCATCAATGGATCTTTTGAATCTTATATAATGATATAGTAACTAGAGTAGTGAAGCAAGCCTAGGAAGTCCTAACTTTAAGTCCATTCTTGGCCATGGAAACATACTGGATGAATTTTGACTGGTTTACTCTCATTCCAGCCTATTTCAATGGGTAGCTATTGTGGGGGTAAATCAAAAAGTGAACACAAAAAAAATTCTGAAACATTTTTGTGCAAATTGTTGACTGAATAAAAGATATAATTTCATTCATCATGGTATTGGTGAAATTGCTAATGCTGTGGATAATGGGGCCTCTCCTTTAAGTGCCTTAAAATTATAATTGTAGACCTGGTTACATTCTGTCTCAGTGTCAGGATTAGAGTACCTGTTGTGCCAACGGGGTAGCAGAACTGGCCTTTGTGATGCTCTTCTCATGTGGTTCCAGAGATAAGCCAATATTCAGAAAATTGCTTGGACACCTCATCTGAATTTTGCATCAGAAACCTACTCTGGCTCCATCCTCCACTCTTTTCAAGAATGAACGCAGGACTGGCACAATATCATTAAAGAAAAAGGCAGAGATGTCCCACAACTTCAAAACATTCTCAAAAAGAACAAGAATTTCAAGTTTCTATCCTTCATGCTTGTAAATATCTGGAATACGTGCCATCCTCAGTAGGCATAGTTTTACAATCATTGGTTTGTAGCTTATGCCCTTTAAACAGAAAAGTCAGGAATCTTTCAGGAAAGCTATCATTATTTAGAAGACAATCATGGGAATGGAAAATGAAGCTGTAGCAGGCAGAAGAGGAGAAACAAATACGTTAGAAAGAGAGCTTTGTGTAGGAAAACATGGATTTGAAAAGGCTACATTGATCAAGTTTTCTTTCAGCCCTTTGAGGTAGGCCAAGTCAAGAAACAAGCATGGTAAGTATTGCAGAAATGCTCTTCATTATTGTTGAGTAGAACAGAACTTTGAAACCTGCAAGATTCTCTCTCTGCCCCATCTCATAGCATACAAAAAGAGGTTATTCCGAGTTTTTTTCCCTTATGCTTTCCTTTTCTCAGGGCAATTTTTTCTCAAAGTGCCCTCTTAACAATTTGCTTATTCCTTCCCTCTTCCCAAAGGCGGTTCTACCTCCCTTCCTCTTGATAATATATGTGTACAATGTCTGTTTGCCATAATTATGCTATGATTGCCCAACCAAGAGAAAGGTGGGCTATCAATCATGAAAATAACTAAAGCACTTCACTTTTGATTGATTTAAAATGTGAGGACTAGCAACTTGACTTTGGCTCCCGTCTCTCTCACTGAAATGAGGCACGATCACTGACTTGCCCTGAGGAAATGTTCAAGTTTTGGCCTCTCTCTAGCTTTGGCCTTTTCTAGGATGCCTGACAGTAGACTACAGTTTGCAACTGTTTTTTTTCTTACTCTGAAGGCTTCAGAGAAGCTGCTCGCCAGCAGTCACCCATGCAACCAATGAATGTTTTGCCTCCCAGCTCTGCCCTGTCACTCAGAGCCCAAACCGTCAGTTCAGACTTCTGATAAGGCCTTATCAGAGCTGCCCAGCTCTGCTAGCTCAGAGCTACTTGCAGCTTTCGCACCACCCCAAGAGCTGGGCTGGGGAAAGCGGCAAGCCGCACGATGCACAGGCTGGGGAATTCAAGGGGGTGATTGAAAGGATTGGCTCTCAGGCACCCCTCTACTCTCTGGCTCAGTCAGACCAAATGATACCTGTGAAATGGTGGCAAGATTTGCAGAAACAAGCTTGCTAAAAGGAGGAAGAGCAGCCATGCTGGCTTGGTCCCAAGCAATCCACAGACAATTCAAGAGGGGTAAATCCCATACCTCCTCCGTGTTGCAGTGAATGATGGGAACGATCATATCCTGCAAGCAATTTTATGGTTGCTTCCCTCAGTAAAATGGACCCTTCAGACACATAGCCTTACTAAGTTCCCAGCTTCTATTGCCATTTGTGAGGGCTGTAGGGCAGCCTTTCAGACAAGCCAACTTCTAAGCCCACTTTCCAAACAATAACTGCAAGCAAGATGTAAACTTTCTGTAGCATTTGCATTCTTACTCTACAATGCTGTATTAAAGGTGGAAGTATATGTACGGTATATATTCTTCCAAATGAAATCAAGCAAGATTTGGAAGAGGGTAGAAGCCTGCTGGGACCTTTTCCACAGCACAGGACAGCATCTTACTTCCAAATGCATTTTAACATTTGTAAGCCCCCATCCAATTACAAATAAATACAGCATTTTAATGCACGAAAAATATAGTCTTTCCTGAGACTAAATCATTACTTTGGAAGTCTCTGCAACGATAACAGTAACAAGAGGAACAACAATAACAATACATTGCAACAAAGCTAAATGGATGATAACATTCAGCCTAAACATCTGGCTGACTGTGCAACCAACCAAAATAAAACAACGGGTCAGAATTTTTACCTTGTTATCGTGGTCTGTGCTGCAAAATGAGAATGGACTGGTTAACTAAACATGACAGTTTGCTTCCCAATAAATCCAGTTGTCCTTTTCAAACCTCAGAACTTAACGTGATAGCACCTGCTGCCATTCACTATCTGAACAGGCAGACCTACAGTTGCAAGGAGAGGAAGGGGAGATTGTGCACTGCCGTTTTGCATTCATAAGTACCTATTTCTAGGCATCTGCATTTATGTCAAGAGGTGTTTGAGCTCTAATTTCAAAGGCATTTCATTTCTAAGCTGGTGGGGGGGCGAGAGGAATGGGGGGAGAGTGAATTGTGAAGAGTGACAATTCCATCTGTAAAAAGCACTGTAGAAATTCATCCCAAAGGACAGGGTAGGAGCACCCATGCTTTAACTGAGACTAATTTAGAAAATCAAAGAAGCCAGTTATTGATTCTACCTCTCTGTCCTTCAGGATCACTCTCAGACCTATTTTTCGAATCAAGACTAATTACAAATAAAGCCAGAGCTCTGCTCTGAAGAACAGCTGAGCTGGATCAGTCACCTTGTGGTGCGATGGGCGGCAAATACATTTAATAAATAAATATATCAGCCCAAGAGCTAGCTAGTTCAGCACTCTGTTCCCATAATGGCCAACCAGATGCCTTCAAGATACCCCAAACAATCTTATGTCTCCTTACGTTTCCCAGCAATTGGTGCCCTATTACCAGTGCAGGTCACACATACCTTTGTGATCCACAGACATTGATAATTTTGTCCTCCACTAAATAACTATACTCTTTCACTTTTACATTCACTGTGGTGCCATTTATACTTTTCACTATCTGGACCCAGAAGTTACCACCCATCTATACAACCTTCTTTATGTGAAAGCTCTGGGGAGCAGTAATACGAAGCTGGAAAAATGTGAGAAAAGAGAGAGGGAGGGAGGGAGAGAGAGAGGCTACATCCTTCCCACCATGAAAGACTACGCGAACGAACGATATCTTACATTCCTGGATTCAACTAGTAAGAGATAAGACCACAACAGATATGTTACTTTGATGATTAACTTCCTTGTTTTGTTTTTAATTTGCAGACACTTAAATTCTCCTATTAAGCTTGGATGAGGTTTGGAGTTGCATTTAGTAGGCTTGACCTCAGCCTACTAAACGCAACGGCCATTTCAGGCTTTAATACAGGTTCCCCGAAGTTAGATTTCTACTCTCCAACTTCAGAGTCTGGAGCTTATCCTTGAATTTGGAAAGTAGGAAAGTTTTAATTTCATTGGGTTCATGTACAAGTCATAGGAGTGTTTCCCCCACATACAAACACACATACAGTTCTTTTCCCTGTTCTTCATCCTCTTTGTCAGGGCCTTTTGGAGAAGGCGGAGACATCACTTGGGTGTCTGCTTGCTTTTTTTTTTTTTTTTTTTGGTCCCCTCCCTGTTTCTCTTCGGTCTCATCAACAGGCTGGGATCTTTTCAGAGGGCTCAGTTGAACAGATCAACAACAGCCAGAAGTGGGACCACTTTCTCCAAGGTCAGCCCAACTTTTCTTATTCTCCAACTTTGTGGACCAGGAGACGTTCAGAACGTAGAGAAGGTTTGCCCTCAGCATCAGGTCAGTTTGATCCACTGTATGGCCCAAACACTGTGGTTTAAAAGATGCCCATTGCTTTATGGTTGGGATTTTAATGATCAAGAGAGGGCCTGGAAATGCTAAGAAGGGGAGCTAGTATTAAAGAAAAAAAAATAGTCTGAAAAAATACAAGCTGGAAAAAGAAATGGCACCACGATTGGCTAGAGAGCTGAAAATAAGCTCTATCTAGCTGAGGTTGGTCTGCTGAAATTGAAATATAAAACAGGGCTTGTTGTACTCATCAAGAAGGGAAATGCATTTGGCACATGGGCAGAGGTACCCTATCTTAGCTCTTGTTTTGTATACTTGGGTTTGATAAAGAAAACCGGTTCTCAGGAGGATTTGGGCAACTTCTCATGCTGAGGGCAGCTTCTTGCCTTTATGTATGGCATAACCACAGTCATAGGCAGTGGAAAAATTAGATGTCTTCTCTGCTGGAAGTAGTAAAATGGGTGGTTTACCTGCCTGCTTTCTTCCTCTTCTAAAAATGAAGGAAGGGATAGTGATCCAACCAAATGTGTTAGAAATAATAGAAACATTGGAGAAAGCTACTGATTGCAGTGGAAGAAAGTATTTACTTCTAGGGACATATAAGATGGTCTTAGAGTTTGTGGTACAAACGGACAAATGAAAAAAGTATCTTAGTGAATTGAGATTGTTTTTAAAGCTGTACATTGGGGGGGATCATGTGGACAGATTAGCCGTGGTTCAGAAAGATTTCTGTAAAAAATACAAATAAAATAGATTTGATAATCGAAGAGCAGGATAAAATAGATGCATAAATGAACAGATAGCCGATGCATGTCAATTTCTTGCCAGAGCAAGATGAGAGTCTCTATCTGGAGAATAAGAATAATTAACAGATAGATGGGAAACAGTCATACTGTGCATTGGGACCTGGTGAATGCAGTAAGGCTTTCTTCTGCATAAACATACAAAGTATCAGGTAAAGTGGGCCGGTATTCTGAATTCTTCCAAAGTGGGACGGAATTCTGAATTTTTCTTCTTACTAAGTGAAGAAGCATTCCAGTTGTTAGAAACAAAGCAAAAAAAAAAGAATCAGAGAAAAGATGGCATTCTTTCTTGTCCATTTACATGAAAAAGTAATGTGGAGTCCATCAGGTGCGAGGAAAAAAAAGGCTTGTCAAAGAGGCTACAAGTTATAAAGGGAGCAAAATATAAATTTAAAAAGAAAATATGCTGTATGGCCGACAGAACAGAATGGCGAAAGGAAAGCATTGCTTGGAAATGGAGAGTGGTGTAGTCGTTTTTAGAAAAGCTGAAATGCCGGACTGAGAGACTTACATACTGTAAAAGAACTGTATTGAGTAAAAAATGGAAGGAAGGCAATGGCCCTTTCTTAAATACACACAAAATGAAAGTGTGAGGTCCCCCCACTCGCCCCAATGTGTGCATCAATCATGTTCCCGACACAATACTGGAAGAATGTGATAGATGATCCAGACATATCAACCTAACCAGTTCCGCTACAGAGAAACTTCATTTTCATATGAAGCCCCCTCCTACACTATAATTCTGGGCCCTTGCCTTTCAGCCAAAGAGGCTTTTGTGACCATTTTTAGAAGCAAGTGATCAGGCAAATCAGGTTACGTCTGAATGTACTTGAGCAGCAATTCCATATAACCGTATCTAGGATCTGGCTGTTCAACTTCCTGGGGGAAAATGGACCAAGCACTCAAGGTGAGATTGGAACTGTGCTATCTCATGAATGGGCCTTAGAGACAGGGAACCTGACTTCAAGCCATGATTTAAACCCTGATTCCTTTTCTATAAAATGGATATAATATCCCAAGTTACGTTCATGGATACATAAACAGATACATTTATTTTTAATTGAACATCTTCCTTCAGAGAAAAAAAATGCCTCAAACATCTGCAACCAAAGAATAAAGAAAGGGAAGCTTATTGGCGCTGGGACCCTATGACTGCGCTTTCCTTTATGCTAAAGAGACTTGGTTATGCTATAATTAATCTAAATTTTAATGGAGCCACAAAACCCTTTCGTGTATTAGCAAGATATAATCACAATTCTCATGGCACTGTGTCCTTGCGATGATCTCACAATGCAGGCCACTGTTATGATTCCCATATTGTGGTGGGCGGGTGGGCTAAGAAAAAATAGACACCCCCCCTTCCACCAGTGAGTTACTTTCAGAGGCAATTTGGAACTGAGAACTTTCAAGCTTATTTCTTTGCAACTATCCCACACCAAATGTAAACATATTTGCTACCCACACCAAGTTCCAGGATAGAAGGAATTATATTTCTAAGGAAAATTCTTTAGAACCAAAAAAGAAAAGCAGTTTGGTCTAGTGATTAAGACTCCAGGCTAGAAAATGGGACTGTGAGTTCTAATCCTGCTTCAGGCATGCAAGCCAGCTGGCTGACTTTTGGGCCAGTCATTCTCTCTCAGTCCACCTCACAGGTTTGTTATTATGGGGAAAATAGGAGGATGAAGGAGTATTAGATATCTTTGCCACCTTGAGTTTTATAAAAATTATAAAGGCAAGATTTTAAAACGCTCATCTTTAGTTATTGGCAGTAGAATATTCTGACAAACTTGGCCTTATCCTGAGTCTTTGTGACACTGGCTTTGTCTTGTCAATTGGCCAGAATTTCCCACAGTTTTTTTGTAGTATAAAGTACCTGACATCTACAAAAGAGAAAGAAGACCAAAAGAGTCGAGAGAAGCCATCATTATAATGACAGTTTGTTCTCCATCATCATAAAAAGAATTTGCTGCTACTAAGAAGGACTACTGGGAAAGATGAAAAACATGAAATTGGGGAAGAAAAGGTTACTTAAGAATAAGTTTGGAATAAAGTGAAGGAGAAGAGAAAAGAATTGTACCTTAACGGTATATGGAGAAATGTTACAAGAAACTGCATGGACGAATAATAAAGATAAAGGCATAGATTGGCAATGAAAATCTGGCTTGATAATGTACGCAAAACTAGAATGCAATGAAAGGGAGGAAATGTTTATTAATGTTTCTGTCTCTCTCCATATACCCTCCCTGCCAACCTCCTTCTTCTCCCAGGAATATTTGATTTAGTATCTGTCTTGGTAAGAATCCATGCAAAGTTCAAGAAAGTTCAAGATTTTTCCTGCCTGTTTTTTTTTTTTTTAAGTGGTTCACTTTCCACCTTGGTTCAGAACTGGGAATCCTGCCGCAGCTGTTTGGAGAGAACGACATCCGTACCCAACATTTCCACACCCTTTTTCCAAGCTGCTGTTTTACCTCCAGCCTTGGCTCTTAAATCCCGCGGTTCTTTGAAAGGCTGAGGCTCTGTCATCTTGCAAAGTTTCTGATGGGAGATGCAGTGAGTTGAGAGGCAAGCTGGTCTCATTGCAGGAGCATCTGATCTGTTTCAAGGTGGATTAACGTTGCTGCTTCAGTTCCCCAGGCACCCCAGTAACAAATACCCTAGAGATAACTGTCTGAATTATCTGGGGTTGGCGGTGATAAAATGCTGTAATCATCTCTGGGACCCACATCCCTTCTTCTCTTTCCCTGCATAGATGAGAAACAGCAGGTTGACTGATGGGTAGGGCATCAACTGTAATTTGGGCTAAAATGAAATATTAAAAAGGAAATTTCATTCTTGCTGATAACAGCTGGTGCGGCTGAAAGATAAGGTGATGTCTCCAATGTTTGTGACAGAGTTGGTTTGATGTATCACTGTTGAGGGGGGAAGGGAATAGAAAATCTGGAACATTTTTACTGTTGGGGCTATGTTGGATGTCAGCAAGCATGCCTACCATTGCAAAACAAAAAACAAAAACTCAAAACGTCACTCTTGTTTTGTCCTAGAGTTACTTGGCAAAAGTTAAAACGTGCTTCCAATAATTCTCCTATTACAAAATTTGAATGGACTGCAAAATAGCCTCCTACAACCATAGTGCCAAAGGAAGTGCCTATAAATGGGCAATTTCTAAAGCAAAAAGGCAGAACTTGAGCTTCTGGAACTGCAAATGGTCCTCAGAAATCTTAAATGCAATTCTCAAGATTCTCCAAAAGTTGCTACCTATTGATATTTTTTAATATATGATAAATGGGAAATCGTTACATGCCTGGGGAATAATGGCAACTATATTTATTTAAAGGTAATTCTATTTAAATTAAAAACAATTAAAAGTCTAGTTAGTTTTATCATGGTGCCAGCTGTCTAATTTTTGAAATGCATATCAGCTCAATTAGTAAGGTCAACATCTACAAAAATGTTGCACCCTCGGGTCCTAGACTTAACAGTCAAAAATCATGAAGCAGCTTTTTTTGTGCGAGAAAAACACCGGAAGTACTAGGGAAGCACTGAAAAGTGACTGCTGGAAAATGGGCACACCTCCCCATACTCCAAAAGGATAATTGCATAATAAGACCCTGATCTTTAAACAGTCCAAATCCCTGCCAGTATCTAAATTGACAAGTGCTCTGCAATCTATCATCTTAGGCCTGAACAACTTCTTTCTGTGTTAGGAATTCACCTGATGTGGAGAAAAGTCTGTGGGGTCTGCATGCTAATAAATAAGTAGGGCCAAAACGTTTGGTGGAGGAGGGGAGAGTCACGCTTTCTCTTCATCTGACTCCTCTTTTTCCTGTGTTTTCTCTTTTTTTACTTTCTCCTCTTCCCTTTTTCTCTCTCACTTACTTTCTTTTTCTCTCAATTTCCCCACTCATGCCTCCACATCATAGGTTTCAAGAGACAGACTAAGATAGCAATAGCAATAGCACTTAGACTTATATACCACTTCACAATGCTTTTACAGCCCTTTCTAAGTGGTTTACAGAGTCAGCACATTGCCCCCAACAATCTGGGTCCTCATTTTACTGACCTCGGAAGGATGGAAGGCTGAGTCAACCTTGAACTGGTCAGGATCAAACTCCTAACAGTTGGCAGAATTAGCCTGCAATACTGCATTTTATTGCATTCTAACCACTACACCAGCACGGTTCTTCAAGATCCAGAGTCATTGTTTGTTGGAATTTGCCCATGAGCTGCAAAGAAATAGGTTAAGGGCCACAAGTTGCCCATTCCTTCCATGAAACAGTATGAAACTCTATTGTACTCAGGAGGATTTAATTCTGTGACACTGTAGGCATGATGGCAGAATTAATGCTCCTATACTTAAAGTTATATGGATATTTGATAGCAGCAGTTTACCTTCCCTTTGCTTACTGGTTTATGTTCTCAAGAAATACAAGGGAAGGGACATAACCTGGAGAATGTTTGATCTGTAAATATGCAATTTTAAAAAGCCTTCTCAAATGGCACAATAAAATAGAGGAAATAAGTAAATATAGAATCACAGTATCATAGGGCTGGAAGGGATCTTGGAAGTCTTCTAGTCCAACCCCCTGTCCTTATACCATCCTGGACAAATGGTTGTCCAATCTTTTCTTGAAAATCTCCAGCAAAAGTCCGGGAGGCAAGCTATTCCACTGATTAATTGTTTTCACTGTCAGGAAATTCCTCATTTCCATATTGGATCTTCCTCTGATGAGCTTCCATCCATTGCTTTTTGTCTTGCACTCAGGTGCTATGGAGAATAAATCGACTTCCACTTCCCTATGACAGCCCTTCAAGTATTGGAAGATTGCTATCAGGTCTCCCCTAAGCCTTCTCTTTGTTAGGCTAAACATACCTAGTTCCCTTAACTGTTCATCATACAATTTAGCTTCCAGCCCCCTTTCCATCTTTGTTGCTCTTCTCTGCACTCTTTCTAGAGTCTCAACACTTTTTGTATCATGATGACCAGAACTGGACTCAGTATTTTAAATGTGGCCTTACTACTATAGTATAGAGCAGTGGTGGCGAACCTATGGCACGCGTGCCACAGGTGGCACGCAGAGCCCTCTCTGTGGGCACACGCATCGTTGCCCCAGTCCTAGGCCTTTAGCTGGCTTTTATAAAACCTTTTCGCTTTAGGTCTCCGCTGCTGTCTGCAAAAAAAAAAAAGGTTCAATCAATCAATCAATTTCAACTTCTTGCGGGGAAAAAAAAAAGACCTCGCAAAGTTGGAATTGATTGATTGACTTTTTAGTCCTACCTTGTCTGCCGTTACCACTGCAGCCACGCCCACCCAATGGGCCATGCCCACCTGGCACCCGACGATCCATAAGTGGGTTTTGGGTTGCAGTTTGGGCATTCGATCTCTAAAAGGTTCACCATCACTGGTATAGAGTGGCATTATCACTTCCCATGATCTTGATGCTCTGTTGATGCAGCCTGCATTGGCTTTTTTGGCTGCTGCAGCACAATGCTGATTCATAGTTAAGTGGTGGTCCCCCAGGACCTTCTCACAGGTACTACTGTTAAGCCAAGTAGTGTCTATCCTGTACCTATGTATCTGGTTTTTCCTGCCTAAGTGCAGGACCTCACTTTTCTCACCACTGATAAATAATTTATCTCTCTCCATTCAACACAGAAATCAGATTGACTATGTGCTCTGCAGCCAAAGATGGAGAAGCTCTATACAGTCAGTAAAAACAAGAACACAAAATAACCCAGAACAGGTGTCAGAGAGCAGTACTACAATGATATTCTTCATAAACTCATGAAACAAGGTGAAATGCAAGAAACCAGAAGAGCGCTGTGAGCTCAGATTAAAGACCTATCCAGTCCAGTATTCCATATCCATGGTGGGCAACTGGATTCTGATAAACCTAGAAGCAAACAGGAGGGGAAAAGCTATTTTTTTACTCCGAAAGGCAGGTTACCACTGATAATGCCTCTGAGCTATTGTTACTATCAGCAGTGATCACGGATAGCCGTATCCTCCATGAGAATCAATGGAAATTTTCAATCATCCAGACGACGACGACGACAACAACAACAACAACAACAACAACAATAATAATAATAATAATAATAATAATAATAATAATAGAGTTGCAAGAGATCTTGGAGGTCCTCTTCTCCAACCCCCTGCTCAGGCAGGAAACTGTATACCATTTCAAAAAGTGTTGGAGCATTCACAACTTCTGGAGGCAGGTTGTCCCACTGTTTAATTATTCTAACTATCAGGAAATTTCTCCTTAGTTCTAGGGTTGCTTCTGTCCTTGATTAGTTTCCATTGTTTGCATCTTGTCCTGCCTTCAGGTGCTTTGAATAATAGCTTGACTCTCTCTTCTTTGTAGCAACCTCTGAGATATTGGAACACTGCTATCATGTCACCCCTCATCCTTCTCTTCATTAGACTTAGACATACCCAATTCCAGATCATGGTTGTCCCAAAGGTGCTATTCCAAAAGGCAACTGGATTTGCTTGGTTTTTTTTCCTTGAAAATGTTTCGCTTTCTAATCCAAGAAGCTTCTTCAGTTCGGTTCAGTTCACTTTAGAACTGAAGATGATTCTTGGATGAGAAAGTGAAATGTTTTCAAAGGAAAAAAAAGCCAAGTAAATCCAGAAAAGCACTGTTGGGACCTCCATCAGAGTTCTTACTTTTATTTTCTTTGTCTTGGGGTAGCAAATACCAGTTAGTTCAAAACGTTCAGAAAATAAATATTATCCATTAGATCACCCCTGTCCCTACTTCTGATATTCCTGAAGAACTCAAAATTAGTAATGTGTGTAGAAACCAAGATAATTTTTCTTCTTCAAGACCTGTCTACTGTATGGGATAGTTTGGTTCTTAAGAACAGATTCCACCAGTTTCCCAAAATGACATATTAAGTTATTTGGATTCCCTTCTCTTAAATTCTGATCATGTTTTTAAAAAAGCATTACATTGATTTCTTTTTTAATCTTCCAGAAAGAGCAATTTTATATTTTGTTAATCAATGAGCAGAGTCTTGATCAAGCAATTTGCCGCTATCAATTTGTTAATTCTTAGAACTGCATTTCCAATCACTATTATTTGTCATGCCATCTTGAAGTTTTTTTCCTGAAAATGTAAGTTCAGACTAGAGCTCTCTCTTACATTTTATGTCATGAGGCAAAACTAACTTAACAAATGTCTCACTTAGCAATATACCTTCAGTGATCTGTATTCTTCACATTTTTAATGTCTGCATTTGGAACCAGCTGAAGTTTTTAGTTATTTCATAGAGTAAACATTCTGCAAATTATGTATGTTACGATAATCTATATGACAGTGGTTTGATTTGTTTCTCTGGAGAGAGTACAATGGGAGTACCAAAGAAAGACTTGCAAAGATACTGGTCGCCACAGCTTCTCAATCAGGAGCAATGAGGAGTCTAGGACAGGGGTAGGCAACCTTGGCTCTTTTATGACTCGTGGACTTCAACTCCCAGAATTCCTGAGCCAGCCAAGCTGGCTCAGGAATTCTAAGAGTTGAAGTCCACGAGGGAGTTGAAGTCCACGAGTCATAAAAGAGCCAAGGTTGCCTACCCCTGGTCTAGGAGCATACCAGACAACAAAGGAAGTGCAACCTCACTCTCTAACCTCAAATTAGCTTACTTTCCAGGCCCTTCATGATTAACAAAAACTACTTTGAACTTCAGGCACACACTTCCATTGCTTTACGTTCTCCATTGCCATCCTCACTTTCTTCTGATCTTCAAAAGCAAGGTGATGTTTGTAGGCTCCTCATGCTATGCAAACCCTAATTCCCCAAGATGTCAAAAGCCCCTGACAGGAATACAAAAGCCCTAGGTTCAGAAGTCTTCATCAACATGAAGAAAGGTTTGCAGGGAGCAGGATTAACACAAACATTATGACCCCTCTCTCCTTGAGCCTTAGCTAAACTTAATTACTGAACACCTGCTACAGCAGAGAAGTAAAGCAAAAGAGATTTTGATTATCAGGATTATTTTTTACTTTTATTTATTTATATCCTGCCTTTATTATTTTTACAAATAACTCAAGGTGGAGAACATGTCCAACCCTCCTTCCTCCTCCTATTTTCTCCACAACCACATAGGTCTCTTTATTTTGTGTTGTCGTTGGGAATTTTCAAATGAAATACAAAGCTCAGGTTTGTTTCTTTTTGACACCAGATTAAAAAGACTTCTATAATTTGACACTTCTGTGGAGGGAGGCAGCTACTGCTTGTGCTTAAAATGGTTGGAGACTAAGCATCAGGTTTAGACATTGCCTTAAAATGAAGGTGAAATGAGACTTTGACCATGAAGTTTCCTTACCTTATTCAGCAAAATTTCCCTATCTTATTCAGCATCTTTTCTACCTTCCCTAATCTTCCAGGGCTTCCCCACCACTGTATTCCTATTCTCTCTTCCCAGAAAACATACATTAAAAATGTTATAGTTGAACAATGTGAACTTGAGAGTACTCTAGTGAGATCATCAGATCATCTGTCTTGATACTGCAGCAACCTGTCAGATTATCTGTATGAACTTATTATTACTTTACTGTCAGAAATTTTATTCATGATCTTCTTTTGTTTGCAGTTGGGGCCAATGTCCCCTACTAAGTAAATAAAATGAACATAGCAGAGCCATTCATAGTAGGTTTCTTCTGAATATTTAGAGATTATAATTCTCAGAATTCCCAGCCAGCATTCAGAGAACACCAGAGTTGGGGGCAGATTGACAAACTAGTGTCCTCCAGATATTTTGAACTGCAGGTACTATAACCCTTGACATTTATCATGATGGTTGGATTGGTGGGAATCGTCGTTCAAACATCTAGAGAAAATCAGGTGTCTAATCCTGACTGGAGAAAATTTTGTTCATTATGGATAATAGGATCTTGATTAATGAATGTTCTTGGCTTTAATATTCCACTGGCAGACTTGAAGAAAGGAACAGGTGACAAGTTTGTGATTCTGTGTAGATTGGGTTATAGCATGTTGCCTGAACCAGACCATCATGCTAGATTTTGCTATGTTTTATCTGTTTGAACGTAACCTGTTCAAGTAAGGACTTGGCATGTTGCATGAACCCAGCCCATGTATCATATCCCAGATGGCAAATTAGATTTGACTGGTGGAAGCAGATTTATGATTTTGGTATGATATCTAGATATTGTTTATAGATTCATATTTTTAGTAAATGTATTGGCGTCATATTTATATGAAAGGTAACACTGGATTAACATTTACAAAAAGTTTGGGAATTTTTTCCACATAAGGCAAATTATGCTAAAACATTGTTCTGGGCATTCCTTGGCTATTTGGGAAGACTATTAGTATACATTAAAGAAGTTCAGGAGATTATGCAAAGGCCTCATCATTTGAAGGAAATATTTTTACCTGGAACTCATTAATTTCACTTTGATGGGTGAAGCAGTATCTACTTGTCTGACAAAGGACAGGTTTAAAATAGGAGTGGGAAAATACCTGCCACAAGGGAAGGGGGGAGGCAGGTTTGGAACTAAAGATGAGCAGAACCACCCTCCTGTTATTTCAGAAGGACCAGATGGTGTTTTCCCAGAAAGGCAATTACCTCACTTGAGAGCAAATAGCTATTTCCTCTACGTAACTCACTCAGCACTTTGGGTTTTCTTTTGCTTTTCTCTCTCTAGCTTCCTCACAACAGTACTAAATTAGACCAAAGGCAAGTTGAAGTTAGGCTGAGGGCTGCTTGTGGTCCTTAGCTGCAAAGTGTCCGTTCTGGTTTAAGAGAAACAGATGGAACTTCTTAAGTGGATCTTTGTCTAATCTGCTTAGCATTGTGAATGGCCCAGTGCTTCGGGAAGTTCAGAAGCAAAATAGAAAAAAAACCAAACAGCTGACAATTCTGCTTATATGCTGGCCATATCCAATTCCTCTGACATTAGGTTTTACCCCTACACAGGAAGCTATCAAAGATAAGTTTGCTTATATACAAGTGGGTGCTTATGTTTTATTTAATTTACACCACCAGATGCTTAACCATTTCTGGGCAATATATAATAAAACCAAGCAAAATAGTAGTAGCATAATTATGAAAGAAAGAAAAAAAAAGAACTGATGGTGGATCCGACTAACCATAACCGCACCCAATTGACAGGGGGCCCAAGTGCCCCAGCCCAAGGTCTTGAACAGCAAGTCTTCAAGGTTTTCTGAAATGCCAGCAGGATGGGAGCCACGGAGATATCAGAAGGAATCTCAGTTTACTTGTTCTGGTTTTGTTACTTGGTTTCAAATAGACATCTTCAGGTTGGCGTTTTTGAGCATAACTCCCATCTTCCCCAAACAGATGTTAGCTAATACATCTGAAGAGCATGAAGTCGTGGGAAGACTGGTTTAAATTTATGTGTGTGCCACTTATCTGTCTGAAGATCAAGGAAGGATGGCAGCCTCAGGATACAAACAAATAAAACTGATAAAAGCGAGAGTTTCTCTGTGTGTCTGTGTGTGTGATCCTACAGTAATGAAAGCTTGCTAGGGACTCCCCTTATTACATGTAAGCCAACATGTCAGATTAGACCTGGAGAACTCCAATTGAAAAATCCCATTTAGCCAAAAGGTTTACTGAATGAATTCCAGTCCTGTCCATTCCTCTTCCACAGTGAGAAGAGAATCCAAGAAGTTCTTTATAGGTCCCCAGAGGTGGAAAGAGGGAAGAAATGAATCATAAAAGAACAACCCCACTTGTTCCAAATTCAGAGGAAGTTGGTTTTGTTCATGCTTGATTTCAAAAGCTTCCTTTGGTACCCCCTCCTTGAGCACATTGCAGAGATGGGAGGATAAGGCCTGCATGCAGACCCAATTGCCATCCAAGGATTCTGGAAGGATGGAGAAGGGAAAATATTATTTTATGAATGAGTTATAAGAATATTCTGGCCAAGTTGTGGCATAGCAGTATGGGGGAGTAGATGGGACTATTGGTTCTCAAAGAAGAGTGGAGCACTAGAACCACTACTGATGGTCCCCAGAAGAGAAAACCGTGAAAATATTGTCTTTATTATTGCAAGATGTGATGACATGTCTTTTGGCTCTATTAACTTAGATAGTTAAGTTAATAACTTAACTCAAGTTAAGTTAATATGTTAACTCAAAGATACATGAAAATTTCTGGTTCTTTCAACTTTGGACCAGCTTTCATGTGACTGGTGCTCCCTGCTAGAAAAAAGCATGTTTAAATCTATAATATGCCTGATCTATCCTCATTTAAAACCCTGCCATATTCTCACTATCAACATTATTCTTAGCATCCCTAATGGCTAGAACAACAGAAATTCAGAAGTCTTTGCATTTTCCCTGTTCTGATTGGATTCTGACAATTTTTACGTTTGTTTTGGGGCTTGGCTGGGGTAATAAAATATAATAACTTGGAGAATATTAAATCTGATAAGCAAAGTAGCATTCTCCAAGGAACCTATCTGGGAAGCACTTTTTTTATCTCAAAGTTGCCTATCAAGTAATTTAAACTTAGGGGCCCAGTGTCACTTTGCATATGCTAAATATGGATAGAAACTTGCCTTGTTAAGTAACCTATTGGTATAAAATGCAAGTTGTTTCACCATGCTGGTTCTCTGGTCTTCTCCTTAAAATGCTAGTTTTCTGTATGAAAGTGTTTTTGGGGTTTTTTTTTCCAGGAAAAAAACATTCAAGTGTGTGAGGTTCCAAGTGCAGTCTCTCACTCCAACCCAGAGTGAGGCTTAACATATTACCAAGAGATCAGTAAAGGCTTGATCGTACAGCTTGTTTAAGTCAGAATGAAACTTGTTCATTTTAGATTGAGCAGGTCGGGTTGAATTCAGCTATTACAATGACTTAGGGCCGTTTCCCCCTTTGTCGCTAACTATGGGACAAAGCATATCCTGGCTGGTAACATTTATTTTTTCTACCATGCCCCTAAGATGCTACCTACCAAGGGCAATCTCAGTTCCTCTGAAAGGAAACCAGGCAACTGTGGTGACTGAGGCCAGAGGCAAGAATGGAATTGGGAACAGGCCCAATAGAGTTTTCTGCTGATTCTGGGATGAATAAACAGTATTTCCAACCATTACAGGAAAGCTCCTTAGCATGTTAAGTGAACTCAGCCAATTGTGAGTTAATAAAAATTGGGCTAAGAATGAGCTATGGTCCATCAAAAGCATGTTTCAGGAAATTCTGTCTCAGCTCCATTATGAGTAGAAAAATCATTGAGGACTAGGTGGATCGTGTTTAAGGCAAAATATGGGTGTTTCTGATCTGCATGATTGCATCACCATCATTGCTCTTTTATCACAACAAAATTCTTAAGGAAGAGTGGGCAGAGACAAGAGGCTGACATTTATCTGTCTGTCTGTCTATCTATCTATCTATCTATCTATCTATCATCTACCTACCTACCTACCTACCTACCTACCTACCTACCTACCTATCATCTATCTACCTACCTACCTACCTACCTACCTACCTACCTACCTATCTATCTATCTATCTATCTATCTATCTATCTATCTATCTATCTATCTATCTATCTATCTATCTATCTATCACATTTATACAGATGCCCATCTTATTGAAAGCAACTCTGTGTGATGCACAACAAGTCTTGTGAAATTCATGACTAAACAGGGATTTTTGAACAGGGGTTCCCCAGTGTCTGACACATTGCCTTTCTCCATTATGTTCAGTGTAGTAAGGGGAGTCCCTTAGTAAATTTTCATTATTGCATGCATGGACACACATGGACCTACAATGCTAGCGCAGAAAAGCACACTTTGGGGGAGGAATATAATCAGATGTGTAAATTGATATCTGAGAAGAAAGCACGGTCTAAAATGAGTTGTCAGTTCTGAGAAAGTGATCAGAGAGAAAGATACAGAGTAGTAATTCTGATGCCTCCATTTCTTAATTTCAGACTAGTTTTAGACCAGGAATAATGTTGCTAGAAGACAACTGCACACATACAATGCAGGCATGGGTATGTCCAGTTGATGATACATAAATATGGAAAGTATATTTCTACCCTGAGGTACCCATGATATACAGTACTTACCATTTATCGTCCAGTCTTTTGAAAGGAGAATTGTTAGTCCACCAGAGCAATGCTACTGCCTCCTCTGTTTTGTTTTATGCAGGCAGGATACTGTATTGTTCTATAGAAAGGGGATTTTTTAAACATCATTTCAGCTGATCAGTGGGATAATCCAAAAGAGGGAAATACTGGGTACTTTTTTCTTTTTTAATCAATGCTTGCATCTTTAACTACTCAAAAAAGGCCTGGCCAGTTCAAAATTTGACTGTTGCATCTTATGCCTATGATATTCCACAATCACCAAGAGAAAGTAAGGATCACGCAAATTATTGTCTGCAATTTCAGCATATAAATTGAAGTTATTTATCACAACAGACATAAAATTATGAGAATAAAGAAAAGATTAATGAGAAATCATAAATAAAATAGAGACTAGAACAATTTCTCAAATTATTTTTTTCAAATACAGAAGGGTTTTGATAAAGTAGAATGAAAGCTTATCAAGAATACGAATTACTTCACTTGGCTGATTAGTTTGTTGAAATATAAGCAGACTCTATAAGGAATAATGGGAAATTTAAAACAGTTCAGGAACAGTAACAATAAGCTGGAATATGCCTAAAGGACAGAGAAGGATGACAAGGATGGTGAGGAGTTAGAGTATGAGAGAAGTGTGAAAAAAGGTTGTAGGTGATAGTACACTTTTCTTCCTCACAGAAGAGAGAGAGAGAGAGAGATTCCAACAATGAATCTGTGATTAGACTGACAGAATGCCCCAAGCGCAGCTGATTCATACATTATACAGTAGCCTGTAAATTGCGCCATCTGGGGAGACATTTTGAAAACCCTTTATCTTGAAAATTCCACATTATCCAAGGAAATGAAGATATTTCAGGAAAAATTAATCTTTACGTAATTTATGCTTTGCAAGTTTGATAGGGCAATTTAAAATTAAAATCTCTGAAAATTCCATGTTTCATAAGTGAAGATATAGACCCAGAGTTCCAGTTCCTATCATCCCTCTAAGCAAGTGTTTCTCAGCCTTGGCAACTTTAAAAAGTGTGGACTTCAGCTTCCAGAATTCCCCAGCCAGCATGGATGGCTGGGGAATTCTGGGAATTGAAATCCACACGAGTTAAAGTTGCCAAGGTTGAGATACACTGCTCTAAGTACTAGATCCTGAAATAATACTTGATTGCAACAATAGTATTGTTTTACCTAGTATTTTCTGTTTTGTTTGACAGTCTTTTTTTTTTAATGTAGGCTTTATCGTTTGCAGAAAAAAGTTCTAAGACAAGACAATGGATTACTCCAATCAGGATTCTGCCCCACAATACATAGAGTCTTCTCATTTGCAAGGAAATGATGATTCAGACCTTTTCTTTACGAGTCCTGAGGGAGTTGATTCCAACTCTGTGCCCACATATTTCTCTCGTATGCCTGAATCCTACAGACACTCCCCAGGTAGGTATGAATGTAGCAATTGGAAGAGGTTAGGCTTTCCTCCACTGAGGCCATGGATGCTGTAATTTTTGGAAACTGATCTCAGTTTTTAAATACAAGCTTGGATACCTCAATTTTGTCTGCTTTTTCCCAATTTAAAGTCATACAGAGATTTACACTAAAGCCAGTGATGGTGATCATTGTAGCCTAATACACTGGAGGATATCATATTAGAAAATACTCTTCTTTTTAATCACAGGTGGTTGTGCAAATCAGTTGTGTTGGCAAAATTGCTCACTAAATTCTCAACGTTTTTTTTGCTGTGGCTTTCTATGCTACAAGATAGATGTGAGCCCCAGCATTAAAAATGAATTCAGAGTCAAGCACTGGTAAGCCTTGGCTTAGATTTAATTCTCTGTGTATCAGCCCCCCTTTTTATCATAACATTTTTGTTCTTCTACATAGTCTCAACACTGTTAAGAAATTCTGGCTGCTTGGCTAATATTACCTAAGTTCACATGCTATGTTCAGTTTAGTGAGTTGTATAAACACAGCCATTGTGGCTTATAAACCAGAGTTTATGGTTATGTATGCTGTGTATAGCCAGAAAATTTAATTTATTCAACAAGCCACATTAAAAAAGATTGTGGTTTAGCTTTATGTATAAATCCTACCTGCTATTGTTGTGTTTTCCTGCTAAGGTTTTTCCAAACTTTACTAACTGTTAAAACTTCATCATACTGAATCTAAGAACCTGGAATCCTAGTATAAAGAATCTTAGACTCAATAAAATACCATAGAAATGCAAACATACATATGTACATGCATACACATTTGTGTGTGTGTTTGTGTGTAAACCATGCTTTCCTTTCATTTCCTGTACTGAAATCTATCAAGCTTTTCTTCAGATGCAATCAAAAGCGGGCACATTTGTTGCTTATAAGGTGAAACCATGTGTAGCATCTTATCTACTAGATATCTTTCATTACGTAGTGCACTTTTCCGTAGTCTGCATGCATGCACATGAATCATGCTCACTTTAGTGTTGTTATTTCTTCCATATCACCACCACCACCACCACCACCACCACCACCACCATCATCATCATCATCATCATCAACATCAACATCAACATCACAATTACTACTACATCTCTACAACAGTGCGACAATTATACCCTCTTCTCAATGGTTTGCAATGGGGGGACAGCCATCCCTACAGCACAGCAGCTTGGGTCTCCAGTGCCTCTGGGAAAACCCACACTGGACTTCCTGTCTATACCTCTGCCACGTCCTCCTACCAGACTCTGCATGCACCGGCCTCTCCCAGGGACCTTTCCCCCGATGGCAAGAGCAGTCCCAGATATCTGGAGATGTTGAAGACAGAACGGATCAGCCCCACTCATGCTGAACTGCTGCCCCTGGGGACCCCAACTGGCCCAGCCCTCAGTCCTTACACTATGGGACAGGAGTATGGATATTTTCCGATGCCTGGAAGCCCCTTGACAGCTGGATATTCCCCCAAACTCCGAGGGACAATGCAGCTCTCCCCCAGTGGTGAGATCTTCTGTTGGATATCTTAAATGTTATAAAATAACTGCAGGTTTGGAATACCAGAGAACCCTAATCACAGGCTTACCTTGTGCTAAAAATCTGTGTCGTATCCACAGCATTAACATAAGAGAAAGAAACTGGAGTGCATTTTTTTTTGCCGCTATTGACATGCATTTTAATTT
Source organism: Protobothrops mucrosquamatus (assembly GCF_001527695.2). Taxonomy (NCBI): domain Eukaryota; kingdom Metazoa; phylum Chordata; class Lepidosauria; order Squamata; family Viperidae; genus Protobothrops; species Protobothrops mucrosquamatus. The sequence goes on along the minus strand of NW_015386643.1, from coordinate 442,355 downwards.
AAAATAAAATTATTCTGCGTTTCCAATATTAGCAAATCAGGCTAGGCAGCAATTTGGATTTGATTCGAAAAAGATGCTTTGAAGCGGGCTGAGACATGAACATAACACCTATCTGCAACATCTTAAAATTGGTCTGGAAAAATAGCTGAGGTGCATCGGCCTACAAGATGAGCCGGGTCCAAGTTGCAGCTCAGGGAGGCATGCAGAGTTGATCAAATCTGACCCACAAAGGGGAGAGCCACCGTTTTGGAAAAAGCAGCATCAGAAATAACAAGTGTTTGATTTGGATCTGGGAAACATGAATTTAAGTCTGTGCTCCCCTGTGGCTTGGGTTCAGTCTACCTTTTAAGACTGTTGGGAAGATAGAGTGAATTTAGTGTAGCAGCTGTGCAGTCATGTGGAAGAAACATGGCTAGGGAAGACAGGGTTAGCCCAAACTAATTAATTCCTACTTACTTTACTTCATGCCTCTAATTAAAAATAAGAGCATGCTCTCCAGAGCCAAATCTAAGGGGCAGAAATGAATTCACCCTAAGGTCAGACTAACCTTTATGCTGGAAACATCCCCAAGCTATTTAATACAAGCATGTAAATACTCTTCCATCCTGTTATCTTTTTAAAGAATTGCATACTTGTTTCTCTAATAAGAACAGACCAGTGGGGGAAACACGAAATTTTACTCAAATATAATTGCCTAGTGTCACTAATTGTTACATTATATAATGAGATAAAATACACATTTCCCAGCTTTAATCTTGATTTGATTTTTGAAAGAGACAGCTCTTAAACCATGACTACCTCCATGATCCTAGGAAAAGATCCAACTATTTAACAGATTTGCAGAAAGTTGCTACCTTCATAACCTTGTGCACGCCAATCTTTTGGTTGTGATTTCTCCCACCTGGAATCTCATGAGGCCAGACCTTTCTTGTTCTACTATAGTAGAGGTGCTTCATGAATATCACAACCTTAGGAGCAAATGCCACTCCAGAGAAGGTCCTTCTGCAGCTAAATGGAAGATGATGCCTGTCAAATGCAGCAGGAATGAAAGCTTTTGAAGGCTCTCATGATAGAATAGGTCTCTACAGCAGAGGTAATCTGACAGGTTTTCTGGTCCTGAGTTGTTGAAGCCTTGTATATCGAAAGCAGAATCTTAAGCAAAAGATTGCTCCTACCAGTTTATTGTCCTCTCCCAAACTGTCCTCCAACACAACATTCTTGTTTCAACAAGAATGACAATCTTTCCTAGAAACGAAAAATCATATCGTATCCTCCCACTTGAACTATCATGTTATCTTCTCCTTGAATGTCTGTTTCCACCTCTTTCCGCAGAGGCACGTGAGTGTGTGAACTGTGGAGCCACAGCCACCCCACTGTGGAGAAGGGATGGCACTGGCCACTATCTTTGCAATGCTTGTGGGCTCTACCACAAGATGAATGGCCAGAATCGGCCCCTCATTCGACCCAAGAAACGCCTGGTAAGTCAACATTCACTCTCCAGCAAGTGGATCCTGGTCACCTTCTTAAGAATTCCATCTCAACATTGCAACTCTCTGCTTATTTAAACAGCGTCATATATATATTTTTTAAAAAAGATGCTCTTTTAAATACAGTAGATGGTTGCAACAAAACTTGGTACCCTCAGACTTAGCTGAAAATGGTTGCCCAGCCATCCTCAGCTCAGAATAAATGTCTGCTTGAAAAGGAGAGTCTTCTGGTCTCAAAAGTGAAGCATCCCCCTTTTACAGGGCGGTGTGCTCGTGTGCTGGGAACCATAGGAAAGGTGTGGCTACTGTCCGCCACATGTTCCTTTCACCTTTCATCATGATGGGACCTTGAGCAAACCCTCTCTTGATGCTTTTACAGGGTGGACAGGTGATAGCTAAAATCCTCTGATACCACATTGCAAAGGCTTTATAGGTAATAATAACCAGCTTATGAATTGGATCTGGAAGATCTTTGACAACTAGATCTTTGACAACTAGGGTTTTCAAATACTAGTTGAGAAATATACTTTACCAGATACTACTGTGAATTTCCTGTATGGATTAAAGAACCACCATGTGGCCTACTTGGGACTTTGGCTTCAACCAGTAGAAATCTCTGTAGGTATTTAGATTTTTTTAAAACATTAAATATTCTGAGTTCATTGTTGAAAGGGTGTTCTGTAGTTTCCATGATCTGCCATGTTTGGTTTTTTTTCCCAAATCAACTGAACAAAATCTCAATGACTATTCTTGGGGAAATACTTTATATCAGCCTTGCTGAGAACAATCACAAAGTTAGACTTATGCCTTTCTTTGGAAGGGGAAAGGCATTATAGACATTGCTGGCTTTCTTCCCAATAACATATTTGTAAATGACTGAACCTAATTATACTATTAGCTTCTCCTTGAGATCGTAGCTAGGCATAAGAGAGCTTCCCTTCCACCCAATTCTTACTGCCCTGCTGTATTATTAGAAATTAAGACTTTTAGCACAAAGGACGTTGTCACTTTTCTCATCTCGGTAGGAATCTGTGGGTTTAAAAACCTGACTTCTAACAGCAAGTCATGGATAGTTTGGGGACAAATAAATCAGGAAGTGAGACAAGAACTTTATTATCGCTATTACAAAGGAACAGAACAGGAACAGGAAACTTCTGACCTCAGTAGATACAATAAAGTTCAGTGTCATCTAGTGGCTAGACAATAGAGTGGCCAGTCGCTTGATTTCACAGACATGTGCAAACATATTTATTTATTTATTCAATTCTATAGCCACCCATCTCAATCAAGGACTCTGGGTGGTTTACAATTCGAAAATATACATATTGCCATTGTTTATGGCTAATTCCCTGGTTAAGCTTACTGTATCTCTTTATTAACAGAATTCAGATTGTACTATTAATTACAGCAACTGAGACTGTAATTAAAATTGGGGAGGGGAGGGGATCTGACCACCCATTACATCTCAGCTGTTTTGATTTGTTGGGTACCTATGCAACTGACTAGATTCTCCCTGGCAATAGTTTTGATATAAAAGATATTTCAAGCTTTTAGATTTTACTATTTGAAACTTCGGAGTAAGGGGAAAAAAATTGAAGTCAGAGAGAACCATCAAAAGAAAAAAAAAGAGCATGTACATATTCTTTCAGTATTTATAACAATTGCTTGTTTCAGAGGCAAAATATTAAAACATAATAATTAAACTCATTAGACGTTATCATAAATTCTCTGAGGGAGATGGGTGGTTGAGAAGTGTCAAATATAAATAAATAAAAATAAATAAATAAATACATTTTCATGAAAAATCCTATATTTTTTAAAAAATTAAAAAATAATAAAGAGAAAAGTGACATTATTTAAAATTATTTAATTTTCTTTCAAATATCTTTAATATCTAGCAAATAATTTTGATTTCATGGACCCCTGAGAGAGTCTTGGGGCCACACTTTAAGAAATGTTGCTCTAAGGCAGTGATGGCGACCCTTTTAGAGACCGAGTGCCCAAACTGCAACCCAAAACCCACTTATGTATCGTCGGGTGCCGGGTGGGCGTGGGCCATTGGGTGGGTGTGGCTGTGGTGGTAACGGCAGATTGGGTGGGTCTAAAAAGTTCAATCAATCAATTCCAACGTTGCGAGATCTTTTTTTTCCCACGAGAAGTTGAAATTGATTGATTGATTGAACCTTTTTTTTTTTTCACACGGCGGCGGAGGCCTAAAGCGAAAAGGTTTTATAAAACCCAGCTGAAGGCCTAGGACTGGGGCGAGGGTGCGTGTGCCCACAGAGAGGGCTCTGCATGCTACCTGTGGCACGCGTGCCATAGGTTCGCCACCACGGCTCTAAGGAAACCTAATGGGCCCTGGGTATCATTTCCAAACTTAATAATGTGAGTATCTATTTCTCTTCCTTGTTCCATGATGCAGATTGTCAGCAAGCGAGCTGGAACCCAGTGCAGTAATTGCCAAACAACTACCACAACTCTTTGGCGCCGCAACATGAATGGAGAACCTGTATGCAATGCCTGTGGCCTCTATTACAAACTGCACAATGTAAGACAATAGGAAAAGAGTGGAGGAGAGTATATGTACATGAAAAAGGGGTGCTTGAGTGGGTGAGTGGGAGTTGGTTGCTTCCACGAATATATTGGAGAATTTCCCACATCTTTAGTGGCACTTAATATGTATAAGCCATCTTTGAATAGCTCGGGGAAAAGATCTGGGCGCTTATTGTCCTTATATGTCATGTAGGTCCACACTGTTTTGCTCAGACCATCAACCATTTAGCAGACAAGAGGCATGCCCTTGGATTTATGCCGACAGAATAACATCATAATGTAATTGTATTATTTTAAATATATTACAATAATGTAATACCTCTCAATAGTATCCCCAGAAGAAATTTCCTCTGAGATCCTAATCTCACCCTCATCATTTCTCTTACAGGTGAATCGCCCCTTGGCAATGCGCAAGGATGGGATCCAAACACGGAACCGCAAGGTCTCCTCCGCAAAATCCAAAAAGCGCAAAGGCAATTCTGGGGAAGCCACAATGCCTGCAAACACACCCTTGGAGATGATGCCCTCTTCCTTGTTGGGGGAAGAAGCTGCTGCCCTCTATCCTCTCAACCCCATGATGCTACCAGGACACCTGCTCCCCTTTGGAGCCAATCCTCACTTTCTAGCATCTCCAGCAAGTTTCCCTCCACAGGTTTCCCCAGCCCCACATGGTTCCCCAGGGATGGTCTCTGCTCTGGGGTAAACAGCCTTGTAGCCTGTGCACGCACACACACACTTTTATGCAGGGAGACTTTGGGAACCTATGTAGGGAGAAGAGACTCCTAAAAAAGGGCGGCCTTTTGGCACAGCTCTATTAGCAGTTTGGGCCCCTTGAAAATGGCCCCTGAGGGTGAGAACTGAGATTTCCTCCCAGATTACCAGAGCAGACAGAAAGTCACAGTGGGTAATTCATAGAAATGAGGGGAAGAGCTGGTGATAAAGGGGCAAAACTGTTTTCTGTGAAGGGATCCTTTTGAAGGGCCAGCATGAAATGTGGAAAGCTTCCCCTGGGGAGAAAATAATTGCTGGCTATACAAAAAACAATGAGGGAAAAAGTTAGGCTCACATTCTGGTTCCCAGGATCAATACTTTTACGTGTGAAAGTTGATTTGTTTGTTTCTCAATCCAGAAAGTCCTCAAAGTTTTGCCATTTTATTATACCCCCCTCATCAACTGTTTATGCCAATTAGAATGCAGACTGAAGTAAGGTAATGATGCTCTAATAATCCAACTTGCTACCCCCATCTGTAAATAACTAGCTCCATAACTATTTTCTTTCCTATCCACTCTGCAAGATATGCATTGTAACCCAGATGAGTATTTCTGACCCTAGAAACAATCTGTACCTGCTTCTCCTTACAACTAAATATTCCTTGACACATGTCATTTGTGAGAGCGCTGTGGGTGTGAGTGGATGTTTTACCCTGACTGCGTGGCTATAGATCTGTCCCAAGAATTTCTCCACCACCAGCTCTGTGATACTTTCCATACGTGACAAATCTTGGACATTGTAGGAAGACCATTTTGAAGGAACATTCTCCCAAAGATTAAATCCTAGTTGTCCTCGCAATTTTACTTCCAAGAACTCTCTTCTCAAATACACATTTTGTGCATCAGCAGTGCGTTTTGTGCCTTCCTGGTTTGAAATAGGGCTCCACTTTAAAACTGCTTATCCAGAAATAGTTCTGAACCAAGAAATGGACTGGTGATCTTTTTGTGACCTTTTTTTTAAAGGCCCTTCAATAATATGTTTTGAATCTATGAAGAAGGAAACATTTCTTAAGAGTTTAAACATAACTAATCTGAATAATACTTCTTATTCTCTTTCTAGCCCATTTCCTACCAATGGGGAAAGTGTGCTTTTTTTTGTAAATAGAAAACTCACTTAGATAAACCAGACCAAAGTTTACTAAGGCAAGATTATTTGCAAGAATCCTAATTCCTAACAGTTAGCTGGCAATTATATGATCCCCTCAAATTCTCCCATAGATTATTTTATTTTATTTTATTTTCTTCTTTCTTTCTTTCTTTCTTTCTTTCTTTCTTTCTTTCTTTCTTTCTTTCTTTCTTTCTTTCTTTCTTTCTTTCTTTCTCTTTCTTTCTTTCTTTCTTTCTCTCTCTCTCTCTCCTTTCTTTTCTTTCTTTCTTTTCTTTCTTTCTTTTTCTTTCTTTCTCTTCTGTCTGCTCTATCATCCTTTTCTTATCATACCAGCCTATTCACAAACACATCTGCCCAATCTCATTATATTCTTCCCTTTATGAGTTATTTTTACTGTACTCTCACCTCTGAAACTTTGCAATGAGTAGAGGAAAAGAGAGGACATATCATGTTCTGGCTGAGATACTTACAGGATCTGCCTTTTTTTACTCCAATCCCTTTGCCGGGCTTACATATTTGCTAGGTTTATATATTTCTATGAACTTTCCCCTTCTACAGTATGTTAACAACAGACGGACAAGGTTGAAATGCATTTTCTGCAGAGGCAACTTCAGCACGGCATGAAGCAAGTTCCCCCAAAGAATGACAGTTTTTGCTTAAGTGTCTTTGAAAATTATTTGTACCATTAAATGTACGTTTTAAATGAAATCTCATGGGGAAATGGGAAGTACTTTTTTTCTTTCTCTGTCTTCTCTGTGATGCAAAAGGAATGCTATCCCATGATATTCTCACAGCAGAAAATTGAATACATGACAATCTCCATGGGCAAGTTTTATGGGAGATGGTTGAAATGCTAGTTGACACACCCTGATTTGCGGTAGGTGATAATGTTATTAGCAAGATAAATTGATTTGGGTAGGTGGGAAAACATGCCCTGCTGCTTATTTTGGGGTCACTCAGCCTATGGCTCTTAAGGTGAATGATCTTTCCTGAGCACTAAGCACAGAGAGCAAATGCAGAGAAATATTCTCCAGACTGTTCTTGATGGATCTCAGTTGGCATATGGTAGGTCTAAAATAAAAGATAAGAAACCCAGCAATGAATCCAGCAAATACAGCTATTGGAGCAAGGATCAAATCCAGGTAACCTTCCCCATGGAATCCCCCAGAACTCAGGTTTAATTCTTTAATTCAGAGGGAGACACAATTCAAAGTTCAATGCTATTGAATACAATCATACTTAAAAGTGTGATCCACACTGAACTTACTAACGTGCATCAGAACACTGATTTCTTCTGCATCTTCCTCCCTCACCTTCTGTTATACATGCAGTCCTTGACTTATGACCATAAGTGAGCCCCAATTTCTGTTGCTAAGCAAGACAGTTGTTAAGTGAGTTTTGTCCCATTTTAT
>NW_015386643.1:357794-433629 GCF_001527695.2 Protobothrops mucrosquamatus | reverse complement strand
CTTGCGGGACTGGCCTAGGGGAAACTTTTAGAGGGGGTTTTAATTATATTTTAATTAGATTAAATTTAAATATTTCCTTTTTAACTAATTTTTAAATTTGTAATGTTATTTGTGTATTTTTACCCGATTGTTAGCCGCCCTGAGTCCGCAAGGAGAAGGGCGGGATATAAATTTAATAAAATAAATAAATAAATAAAATTCTTAATATTGCTTATTAATCTGTGCTCAGTCAAACTTGCTCCTTGGATTGTTTCTGATTTTGTTTGCTACTTGAAATCTTTGAGAGACTTCTTCAGGTTCCCCCCTCCCCTAATTTCCTAGTCTAGCTTATATCCTTGCAATTCCTTCTATCCAAGTAATAGTCATCCATCCCGCCTAGTTTTTTGACATCTAGGGAGCTGTCACTTAGCTGGGGCAGAGTTGGCTTGCAAGAGTAGTTGGGCCATCTCCTTCTACTTTACTTCTTCAAGAAAGCGCCATTTAGTTGACTGTGGAGGCGGAAATCCAGCAACTTTACTTGATTGTTGATTCTCATCTTGTGTCAATTGTGAGATGATTTCCTTAAGTTGTAACTAAAATCTAGGAGAATCCCTCCAAAGTCAGCCCTAGATTCTCTTGAAGCATGGGTGGTGAAGAGTCTTATCGCTCAACATCACTGCTTCTCCTTTTCCCATGTGCTTCAATAGAGCCATCAAAGGAGGCTGTGGGGATTTTATCTTGCCCATCAAGTCACCATGAGATCATTGCTTGTTCCCCACGCAATCCTCTCCTTTTGGGATAAAGGGCTGGCAGAGCTACTGGGAACAAAGTTTCCAGGGTTGCAAAAGACAGAGAAGGATGTAGCTGGGCTGGCATTCCTCTCCCTCTCTCTCTCCTCCCTCCCACCCATACATAAGCTTCATTCACCCATCCAGCAAAAGTTCATGGCTGTGTTATACTGCCTTACAAAGGCAGATCTAGAACCAAAGGAAGTTAATTAGCTGGAGAAGCCAAAACATTTGAAAGCACAAATCCATGATCTTACGTGCTAATCATAATTCAGTCCAGTTCTGACATTAGTACCTTGCTTACTTGGCATCCATATCAGAATTGTATACTGGTAGTTCTTAAATGAACTTTGTTTTAATGTCGGCTTTTGAAACTCTTTTAAGAATACTTTACTTAACATTGTTTTTAGTTTTCATTTTATATAGCCATTCTGGGTTCCTTCAGAAGAAAGAGCATTAATAATAATATTATGAAAAATAGCAATAATTAGAAAATGATAATGAGGATAATAATAATGACGATGAAAATGATATACTGCCAAAGGCAGCCCTGAATACTTAGATTTTTGCATTTTCCCCATCACCAGGAGTTAGAGGTAGGTGTCACATATTCTTAAAAAATTGCTCAGGCTTCCATGGTTAAATGGGAACATTATCAAAATTTAACCTGGGCTTTGTTCCCCACATTATCTGTGCAAGCTTTGGGCTGTCTTTGTAACAATGCTCCTATTTGCCTGTGGGGGCAAAGCACTGGAAGAATTCATTCTGGGCTTTATTTTGCCTCCGTAAGCCCTCAGAAGGCAGTTTGAAACAGATAGATTAATGTGTAATTAATATATAGGTGGCATGTCTTGCCCGACTCTAATATCCATGTCCATATAAAGTGTTCAGAGTTGGGAGTGATTGGAATGACAAATACAGGTAGACCTCACTTAACAACTGCCCTGCTTAGTGACTATTCAAAATTATGAGGCTGCTGAAAAAATAACTATTACAAGTCTTCTCACTTATGGCCATCACAGCATCCCCCAGTCATGATTAACATTTAGATATTTTGAAAATGGCACCTATTTATGACAGTTACAGCAACCCAAAGCTGTTAAAGAAAAGTTTAACAATAAATGTTTCTTTCTGAATTCTTCTTCCTCACTGCCATGTCCATCACAACCACACCTGGGTCCTATCTCCACATTCTTTCATCTGACCCTTCACAAGGTCTTTGTATAATTTGTCCAAATAATTTGTCCCTAATTATTTGACAATTTGAGACTGGTCATTTGTATCTCAAGTAAGAATTCTGGCTTGATTTCTTCAGTGACCCACTTGTTTATTTTCTTGGCTATCCACAGTATTCTCAGGAGGTTTTTTTTCCAACATCATTCATTGTTTTAGAAGGTAGAAAAAATAATGATCATAATAGGTTAGCTGAAAATAATAATAAAAATATACATGAAAGGTCTTCAGTTAGGGGGGAAACTGCCATTTATAGATATAGGATAATTATATCTTGGATTCTGGAATTATAGCTAATTACAACTAGATAAGAGTCACTGGTATGTTATGGCTGGCAAATTTTATGCTGCATCAATAGAAATATACATATTAGGGGAAGGAATTGTTCTGTTGCATCCAGTAGTTGGACCCATCTTAAATGGCCTGTCAAGTTCTGAAAAGGAATGAAAGAAACTGAAAAAACAGGTGTAGAAGTCAGCAGTCTAGATGATCTGGGGCTGGGAACAAGTCTTTTGAGGAGAGGTTTTGGGGGCATATTTTAAGCCTTCAGAACGGAAGATATTTATTATTAATTTTTTTCATGCTTTTATCTTATACAACTGATGGCAGCATTCTAATGTTCCTTCTAACTCCAGCAGCATCAGTGGAAAATTGATGGTATGGTAAAAAAAAAAGTGAGATAGCAGCTGCAAAATCAAAGCCTTGCTTTTTTTAAAGAAATGTTCGTGCATGACCTATGTGGAAAAGGACACAACCCATGTACATTAAACTGGGGCAGGACTTTGATTGCAGTTGCCATCTTGACTTTTTCCATTAAAATATTGCTATAAAATTTACATCCCACACTGTTTTATTTCAGTAACACAGTGTTTAGCCAATGCTCATCTTCTTGGAGGAATCACTCCAAAGGCAACCCTATCTTCCAATTTTATGATTCTATGATATATATCAAACTTCAGTTCTAATCTGATGGAAGATGAGAAGATGAGCTGACTTCCTTTATCATTCTTCACTGCAATTTGGCCTTCTCACCTGTTCTCTCAGCCTACCACCCAATTCATAGGTCTGCCTTATTTTTAAAACATATGAGATTTGCTCAGAATCAGCTATCACAACCTAGGTCCAATCTTGTCACCTCTCCTCCTTCCAGAACAGGCCATAGCAATCTGTATCAGTTTGTCTGTGTTCATTCACATCAACACTTTTCCAAATGCCAGCATATTATTCTCAAGGAGTAAAGTATTTCACTTCTGCACCATTTGCAGATACTACGAAGGTGAGGAAAAGGAATGACATGGGCTCTCCTTTCTTGAACAAAGATATAACTTTCTAATGTTAGAAGCAAAATTCTGGGTTTGAATTTAAGCCGGGTCCTCCATAGAACACACAGGGCAAGTTACTTGAAGCAGAGGCTGATATCTGCCTTGGTACTCTCTGAGCTTGGTTGTTTGCTTGCAGATATTGACAACATAAAGTGCAGTAAGCTCTATAGGCTACAGTAGGGGTCTTCAAACTTGGCCCTTTTATGACTTGTGGACTTCAACTCCCAGAATTCCTCAGCCAGGCACACTGGCAAGTTTGAGGACCCCTGGGCTACAGAATCACAGATTTGAGGTGCTTACCTTTATAGGAAAAGCAAATCCTTTTGCTCCTCCCAGGGGTAGAGCCTGCCTTCTAGGAATTATTGGGAACTGCAATTAACTGGATGCCCCAAAACAGGTGTTTTGTTGGTTAGGTACACTGAATTTGTGGGTTTTTCCCACTCATTTACTATATCAACTGCCTTCCTGCTTAATTAACATTGTGGTTGGAGGTGGCAGTCAGAAGGAAGGAGAGAAGGGATCTTTTGATTAATAATAGGTGTGATAGCTGGTATTTATCTGAATGGATTTGCAACCTTTAACCAACTTTATCCTCTGTGTGTAAAGGGTGTCCATATCCAGAAGGGAAGTAGGAGAAGAACAGGCAGAGCTGGGGAGCAGTGTTAAAAATGTCATCAGTTTAGAGTCCTTGGATTGCCACAAGAGATCCAAGTTCACACACGTGAATTCTGTTGATCTTTATGTAGCACCATTTTAGTGCTGACCGTTAATTGACTAGATTCCTGTATAAAGGCTTCAATAAATTATTATGCTGCAACCAATACGAATTGATTCTTTGTGTCTGAATGGGATTTCTAATGGTTTTGAGATGTCTGCCAAATTCTTATTAGTTTCATCCAAGTGTCAAACTTGACCAAAAGGCTCAAGTCATTTTTTTGTTTTGTGGCCTGGGATTTCCTGGGGCCAGGCATGGCCAAGATTGGTGTGTGATCTGGCTAGAAGGCGTCATGGGAGCTTTTTCCTTCTAACAGTACAATTTCATAATTTCTAATACTAATACTAAGTTAGAAGTACCCCAATGTTGTAAGCCGGCAGGAAAGGCTCAGCCAATCTTCAAGAAGTACCATTTCGGACAGCCATTTGTCCGAAATGGTAGGGTTTCCTGCCTGAGCAGGGGGTTGGACTAGATGACCTCCAAGATCCCTTCCAACTTTATGATGATGATGATGATGATGTCTTGGGGTTCTGTACAAACCAACCCATCTATACAGCCGTTTCATTGGTTCTTGTCTAATTCATCTGGGTTTTTTGTCTATTAACACTTATACTCTAATACAGCGGTTCTCAACCTATGGGTCGCGACCCCATTTGGGGTCGATCGACCATTTCACGGGGTCACCAAGCAAGGCTGTCCGCCATTTTTTTCCCCTTTTCCTTGGGCTGGGCCAGCTGGTGGTCGGCCTGCTCCGTCTCTGCCGCTTGCCAGCTACGCCTCGGCCGGCGCAGGGGGCAGAACCACGCATGCACGGCGCTCCTGGGCAGGGAAAGTCCTCAACTTACGACCGGTTGGGTAGTCCTCGACGTACGACCGGTTTAGTCCTCGACTTATGACCGGTTGGGGGTCGCGGCATTAAAAAGGTTGAGAACCACTGCTCTAATAAAAGTAATGTAAATAGAAATTGGGCTAAATTATTTTAGTGTTTTATGTTTTATTTGTCAAATAATCAAGGGAGGTGAATGGGAGAGTCTAATCATTGAAGCCTCAGTCTAGCTGTGTGGAAAGGGTGGATAATTACAGTATAGGAAACATATAAGAGAGTATCTGTAGCTCAGAGTTGAACTGTGGAGTTCTTGGTTGTTTCCTTGCAGATATTTCATTACCCAACTAGCTAAAATCTTCAGTGCGACTGAGTATGGCGTTGGTTGCCTATTTATACATAATAGCTTGCCCTGCAGCAAAGGGATGCTCAATGATTGCATTTCACCTCCAGTCGTAACTTTCCTATTCAACAACTTCCTAGGGTAGTTTCTAAAGTCACAACCTGAGCGTATGTTCAGAGCATCCAAAGTGTGTGTCCACGGCCAAAAATTAGGCAGCCAGACTGAACCGTCTTGAAGGCTGTTACAAATATTGCACGGCTTCTCAATTAAACCCTAAATCATAATCGAGCCGGAGGGGAGCAAAAGCGACAGACATTGAGAAAAACAAAGAAAAGGGGACGCCAATGCAGAAACCTGTACGCCACCACCTCCTTAACCCGTTCGCCATCCCTGCCCCAAAGGCAAGTGGATTCGCCCAACCCCCTCCTGTGATCTTCACTGACCAACCGCTCTCCAACAACCCCGCCCAATCGTTCGCCCCAGTTGGTTCACCCACCCCGAACGGAATGGTCTCGCCCAGTTTCTACGGAGGGCGGCGAATGGTTTCCCTCGCGGAGGGGGAGCGGCGCCGCGAGGTGACAGCATCAGGCGGCGTCCTGGGAGAGAGAGAGAGACAGAGCGACAGACCGGGCTCAGGACGTGGGAAGGGCGTGGCCGGGCAGCCTTAGAGCCAGGTGAGGTGGAGAGGCGCTCTGGCCGGCCGTTGGGGGCGTGCAAGGAGATCCCGCCCCCGTCCAGCCCTGCCATCCTCCAAACCCCCCCCCCTTTTTTTTTTTTTGCTGACGATCCGACATTGCTGCCTTCACTCAAGGTCCTGGTTGCCTTTGGCTCCAGATAGCTCGTCTTGAGCAGGTCGCCCCCAGCCCGTAGCAGAGGGGCAGCGGCGAACCTTGTCCTGAGCCGCCGTCATTTCATCTGGACTGGACCCTGTAAGGGTGGGGAAGTGACTCTTTTAGTTGCAGGTTGGGTGGGTGGGTGGATGAGAGGGTAGTCCTTGTCATCTTGGCAACGCGGATAGGCGAGGGGAGGTTTTGAAGTGCAGCATCACCGCATTTCTAGAGGGAACGCGTTCATTCTTTGTCCTATCTTCTGCTAACAGTGTTTCTCAACCTTGACAATTTTAAGGCATGTGGACTTCAACTCCCAGAATTCCACAGCCAGCATTGCTGGCTGTGGAATTCTGGGAGTTGAAGTCCACATGGCTTAAAATTGTCAAGGTTGAGAAACACTGTTAACAAGATCCGGGTGATCAGAAGGGTCAAAGAAGGTGTTGTGAGCAGAGGGGGATGTGTGTCTGCAAAGAGACACACCTCAGATCTGCACCTGACAGTGCTGCCAGGTTTATTCCGAAGTAAATCCCACTAAGGTCAGCCAGCGTGACCCTCAGGTAAGCCTGTGGAATTGCAATCTGGCTTTGCTGATGGTTGTAGAAAGATTCTGTCAAAACGAAGCTGATGGCTCCGATGCAATAGCAGTGCTGTTAGTGAGGAAAATGCTTTCAGAGAAAGAACTGATGCCAATGGGAGAAAGACCATTGTTTGGTTCTGATCATAGTCGGATGTTTGGGTAGAAATGGGACAATTTCTGTCCCTGTTATTTTAATCATATTTGAACCGCTTTCTGCTGTTGTTCCATTTCTGTGAAAGATAAACTGTAACTCTAATTTTGTTTACTTTGAGATTTATAAAACAATGTATCTTTCTTCTTTGGAGTCCTATTTGTTTCCACAGGTATGGATTTGGGGCAGTTTGCATTTTAACTGATAAGCCTACACTTAGGAGAGGAGTTGTGTATTGCTGGGTTCGCCAATCATAATTTTATTAACTACAGTGTATTGAATACACCACAATGTTTTGCACAGATAACAATAAGCCATAGACAATGGTTTATAAACCACAGTGGCTGGATTCATCCAGTATGCTAAGCTTAAAATGAATGAATTGTGTTACGGCTTAGCACAAAGAGTGAATCCCCCATTATTAATTTAATACATGTATATCCCATTAAATCAAACAAAACTCTTGAAACTTTATATGACACATATAGAAACTATTCGAAATATGTCCAGTGAATCTATATTACAAATATCTAAAATCAAATAAAACAACAAAAATAGATATGATAGGCAACACTGCCATGTTAAGCCACATATAAACAGTTAGGTCTAAGTTGTGAATACTCTGCAAATGAGTTGGTTTTTTGTTTGTTTTCATTTTTTTGAAATGAAATTAAGGAGAGGACTCATTTAATTCCCACTGCAAGGCTGTTCCTGAGAACCAGCATTGCTAGTGAAAAGCAGCATTGTTTAGCTTCAGCAGCTCTTTCTTACTGGAAGCAAGAAACTACATCCTTGATGACATTATTTGTTAGAATGTCAACTGGAAACTCCAACCATGGAGATAACTAGATACCGATAAGGGTTGTATAGGTCAAGAGAAATCACTCAGTGACAGCTAAGATTTTCTCTTCTTAAGCAACCGCTTTCTTGGTGATTATTTCAGAAACAAGATATTTAGATATAGGGTGATTTCAGAATTGAATGTTCTGGAAAGTTATGGAACTTTCTCTAACGTGTGTTTGGTTTTCTTTCATAGGATTGAAGGAGGCAGTATCTCAATGGCTTCTGATTTGGGAAATGGCTCAGTATTGGACCCCAAATCTGTGCCTGCTTTGGACATTGAAGCTCCATTGGTAAAGTAAACCTGTTGTTGTGATGGAGACTGTGGGAGTCAATAGTTCACTGGGAGTATGGTTAGCTGAGCAAGGCAGCTTCCCTTTCTGTCCCATGGGAGAGAGGAGAGCCTTTCTACTTCTGTTGCAAGGAGGTGTATCAAAATAATGTCCTCTTGGTTTCCCTAGAAAAAGGCTAACAGGAAGGGAGGGCTTCCAGAGGCCAAGCGGAAAGGACGGGCAAAAAAGATGAACAAAGATGCTGAAGATCTGCTTTTGGGCCTGCAGCGACTGGTAGGTGTTCCCTTCAATTCCCAAGCTCTGGCCTGAAAAAGCAGCTATGGATTCTTCATTCACTCTTGGGAGAGAACTGGAAGATGCAAGTCTTGCAGTGATGGTAGAAATGAGGTCATAATGAGTGGCACTTTTAAATAGTTCAGGGTCTTTTGTAACTGTGTTGCTGAGAGAGATGAAAGCACCACTTAAATTTTGTTAAGATGACTGGCCAGAACTTAAAAGAACCTAAGACTTTATTCTTTATCCTGAAAAAAAGATGTGTTTTTATTACTATAAGCATTAGAGGAAGCCATATGATTTTGCTCCTGATGATGAAAAGATACTCTGCTCATGTGTAGATGTGTTTTCTTTTTATGGTCCTTTAGCAATAAGAGGGATTCTTCTTTAGGATCCCAGCCAGTTTTCTGCTTTTCTGCTGATCTGCTTTTCCCTCACCTAAATTTTCTGGTCCTTCTCAACTGACAGTCTGTATTCATTTACTCAATTCTCTCAATTTACTCATAATATATTTTCTTAAAATAATTTAACAGTGGTGTTAAACTAGTTAGCGGTATATATAATGCCTAACGCAAGCACATATACACTAAAATGGAATAAGGAAAGTAATTCATTTTAAGAAACTCAAATATGAATGCTTTCTTTGAGCTGTCCTCAAGTCTGCTGATAAATCTATCTTGAGATTCTGTGATTGGCAGTTTTATAAATGTAAATAATAATATGATGAACCATAATATTCAACACTACATGGGCATTGACAAAATCACTATTAATTGCAAAATCAATTGCAAAATGCAGCTTTACTTGGAACAGCTTACAGCCTGTGAGGATACCTTTAACACCATCAAACAAGAACATCTGCCTATCCCAGGAAGGACTCAATAGGTAGATAAAAATGCAAACTCCAGTCTAAACATCTGGCAGACCATGACAAACTACAGTAATAATATTGATTAACATTACTTAATTATATTAATTTATAAGAGTTGGAGAAAAATCACAAAATATAAAGACCTACAAAAAGAAATAAGAACTACTATGGCAATAGAAAGCAAAGATAGTACCAATAATAATAGGTAGCTTGCGTGCAATTCCAAAACTCCTGCAGCACCACTTCAACACCATGGGCATTGACAAAATCATCACCAGTCAATTGCAAAGGCAGGTTTACTTAGAATAACTTCATCCTGCAATGATACCTTTAACACCATGAAGCAATAACATCTGCCTATCTCATGTCTCAATAGGTGGATAAAAATGCCAAATCCAGTCTAAACATCTGGCTGACTGCAACCATCCATAATAATAATTTATCCTCTTACACAAGATCCAATCTGGGCCAGTCACTGGGACCAAAGTTTACTCTTCTGAGCTTTTGGACTCGTGCTGATGCCCATCCTCAGGGAACGTCTCTCTACCAGAATGTGTAAACTATTAAACTATTGCACTCATCTAGTATTTAGTCCAACATATTTGGAGAGCATCAGGTTAGGAAGAGCTAATAGAGGAGACTTTGTCATGTCTAATTTTGCTCCTGTGAGCAAGAATGAGAGGGAGAGAGTAGTAAGGCATGGCCTTATTGGGGAGGGTTAGGATTAGAATGTTTTTCCTGCATGCACCACTTTCATGTTGTTCTTTCTTAAATAGGATCTTACTTCAGAATGTGCTGCTCCCTTAGGAACTGGACTGATTTGGGATAATCGAATGACCGAATTTTGCTGCCCGTGGGATGAAAGGTATCTAGGGTGAAAGGACGGGGTTTTGAGCCTTAGTATAACAGTTGAGATGTATTGTTTTAATTTTTAGGTCTCTTAACTTTCAGGATTTTTTTTTCAGTCTCTTAATCTCAGTTTTGCATGCTCTTAATCCGAAAAGACTTTATCTGCCTTTCATTTCCACTCTCTTATAATAAATCATTCATTAGATATTCTTTATACTTTTTCAGCCAGTGAAAGTTTCTTAAGAATGGTGGATATTGGTCCTCGGTGTGGGGTAGATGAAAATCTCAACAGCATCCCAGAGATTAAAAGTAAAACGAAATACTTGTATAACAAATAATATTTCACAAAGAGTCTTCTTGAAGTGCAACTGGCTTTGCTTTTAAACCAATATCAGTAGACAAATTAATGAAGGATTGGTAGCTCAACCGGGAACTATACAGGATGGCCATATTCAGAAACAGTGAGCTTTAGAATCCCAGATGCTGAAAAGTTAGGTGAAATGAATGAATTACTGAATGAAATGAAAAGGATTTTTCCTTTCTATTTTGCTTCAGAATTTCCTCCAGACAGGTGGCCAGCGAGTGCTAGAAGCAAGCACCGAACTTTCCGCTTCATCAGCACTCAGTTTAATCAATACAGTTAGGATGAAAGTGAACATGACTCTGATTTGCTGGTGATTTTCATAAATTCTTCTAAGGTGCAAATACATATTTTCTGTAAATAATAATAATAATAATAATAATAATAATAATAATAATAATAATAATAATAATAATAATAATAATAATAATAATAATAATAATAATAATAATAATAATAATAATAATAATAATAATAATAATAATAATAATAATAATAATAATAATAATAATAATAGCAGCAGCAACATAACACCCCGGACTTAACAATTGTCGATAAGAAAGACAAAAAAGTCTGGATAGTGGACGTGGCAGTGCCTGGAGACAGCAGAATAGACGAGAAAGAACTGAAGAAGATAACAAAATACAAAGACCTACAAATAGAAGTAGAAAGACTGTGGCAAAAGCAAGCAAGGGTAGTACCAATAGTAATAGGCGTCTTGGGTGCAATCCTAAAACAACTGGAGCACCACTTGAACACCATTGGCATTGACAAATTCGCTATTAGTCAATTGCAAAAGGCGGCCTTACTAGGAACTGCTTTCATCCTGCGACGATATCTGTAATACCATCAAACATCCACATCTGCCTATCCCAGGTCCTTGGTAAGGACTCGATAGGTAGACAAAATGCCAAATCCAGTCTGAATTGTGCGATGATCCATAATAATAATATTGCTGGAAGGGACCTTGGAGGTCATCAAGTCCAACCCCCTGCTCAGGCAGGTAGAACCTCATTTCAGTAATCATGGATTTGGAGTTTTTGTTTTGTTTTTGATCAATTGTAATTGCTCAGGATTTTTTTAAATACAAGAAAATGAATTGGCTGTGTGAATAAAACTGTCATTTAGTAACGAAGGGCCAAGTAATCTCCCTGCTTCATGCAAGCTAGGGAGGGCCAGGCACCTGATGCTTTCTATAGGTTTCAGATTTCCTCTCCCATCTGCCTCAGCCAGTGGATCTATAATCCAAAATAAAAATATCAAGTTGTCTTCCTTGATGTAGGTCTTTATCTGAATGGAACAAAGCAATAAAACAAGAAGAGAGAGGAATAAAGCAATGAAACAAGAGAGGAAAGCATCTCCCATAGATCAAGATGAGGCAGTTTGGGAATGCCAGATAACCAAAAGGAAAACATCTCCCATGGGTACTTTGAGGACAAATCAATGAGAATTGTTTGAATAAAGATAACAGGCTGTGATTCAAAACCGAAATCATTATATCTCTATTTATCAACTTGATTTAACTCATTCCATTCATCTAAAAACTGATTTCCCCCACATCTGGTTTACCTCAAAGGCTGACACCAGCATGGTGTTTGTAACTATAGTGCCTTGTACTGAATGGAGCATTATTTTATTTCATTTGCTTTGGGGGGGAAAAAACCCCAATAACAATGGTGAAAAGTGGTTGCAGAGGACGGAGAATTCCTCCCTCAAGGACCTTTTTATAAAGGGAAGATTCCTTCCATTTAGAGCATGGAGATACTTTCTCTAATCATTGGAATGGGGGTGGGGGGTAGGGCTTCCCTTGCCAAAACCAATATATCGTTTATTCTTGTTTTGCTGAACTGATTTTTTGATTGCCTGGAGTATCTGTTTAGATACTAAAAAGTGCCTTCAAACTTCCAGTGCCTACAAACGTCTGCCATATGTTGCTTACTTGAAATACCCATGAAAGCAGTGAAACTTCCTTCTAAATAGACAGTCAAAGGACATGGATAGGAGATAGATTTCTCAAGATCAGAGAGTTGGATTAGGATGATTAATGAATCCTTTGAAATGCTGGAAATGATTGTAGATTTCCACCCTCCAGCCCAATATTCTGCCTTGGAAACACCATTGTATATACCTGGCCAAAATATTGTACAGGTAGTCCTTGGCTTATTTCAATTCATTGAGCAACTGTTCAAAGTTATGATGGCATTGAAAAAAATGGATGTACAACCAATCCTTGAAGTTCTAGATATTGCAGCCTCCCCACAGTCACGTGATGGCAATCTTGGGCACTTAGGTGTCTCATTTGCAATCAGGGAGCTGCAGTCATATCGCCATTTGCAACCTTCCCTGCTGGGTTTCCACAAAGTAAGTGGGAATGCCAGCACGGAAAGTGAGATGTTACTCAGGTAAGTCACTCCCACCTTTTCTCCCACCGGCACCAATCTCCCGCAGTCCTGCCCAACCCATGCACAGCCTTTGCCAGCTGTCCCAGGCCATCCCATAGCTTCCCCCATCCCCCTGCAGAACTCTCTCACTGTTTACCTGGGACCTCTGTCTCTTCCCACTTAATGACCTGCATATCTTGAGGGAGTACAGCACATCTTAGACTTCTTGGAGACTACATTCCTTAGTGATGACGATCGTGTTCCCGTTTGTTTCCCGTCATAACCCAAGGATTACCGATAAGTGAATGCACTTCCAGGAAGCTTGTTTTCAGTTTTGATTGTGTCTGGGTTCACTCATTTTGTAGCACTCTGGATTTTACAAGAAAATAAGGTGGAAGAAAGGTTCTTGTGTAAAATCATATGGCAGGAAATGTGAGGCTGTAATAGTCCATGTCCCTGCTGGACTGCTTCTCCCTTTTGTAATCAGCTGAAAGCAGTATTAAAAGTCTGAAGTGAATATGTTTCATCATTCCAAACCGTTGATTTTTTTTCCTGGCAGAGGGAGGAAGAGTAACCTTGGTTTGGATGTGGGTAAATATATAATTCTGTTCTTATTTCCCTTTGTGCTGCCTGTAACTCTGTGGTGTGTGTGTTTATTCCACCCACTTGGCTCACTTTTCCGTGTAATCTCAACATAATTCCCTGGATATGATGACCATGATCCTTTTATTTCTTCCTTGATTCCCCATCGGATTCTTCATCTCCAGTCCTAAATAGCAGTCCTATACCCTTGATCCTTGTTCATTGTTCATTGTTCATCCATCTTAAAATAACATCCTTCTTTGTTAAATGCAATCATTCTTAAACTTTGGGCAAGAAATGCCATTGGGTAATGCTGACTGGAGTCCTAACGCCTGTTACATGAAAGGAAGCCCTAATGAACACAAGCAAATTCACTTCGTATTAAGCTCAAAATTGGATCTTATCCATTTTCATTTAGAACATCATTAGATACTTAAGTAGACTCAGAGTGTAACTTTCCTGTCTTGATTTCTGTACAGATCCTTACCCATTTTGCCCTTTCTAATTTAACAGTATTATGGGAAACATGTGAAGCAGAAGAGACTCACTCTAGATGGGCAACAAAGAGATGGATCAATCACGATATGCTGCATACTTGAATGATTATTTGCGGCTTATAACCAATCACATTGAGAACATCCATAAATTTAATATAGATTCATGTAATGGTCTGTGGGAATATCCTTGAAAGACAGGAGAAGGAAGAACCGAAGCCGGGGACAGGTCAGATAAGAGACATCTCAGCCCACAGAAGAAATGGGGACATAAGTGTCTCAGAAGAGACTCCCTAGTTTTTTCGACTGTAAAGGTGAGGGGAGAGAAATGTGCTTTCATGCTTACAAGATTTTTGACAATAAAGATAGTGTTAGTACTAATGGCACTGGCTTCCTATCTGGACTGTCTTGAAGGGCTGATGTTTAAAATGTTAGAATATTTACTGCTATCTTCCATTAAACGCCAGTTCCCAAATGCCCACAGAAGAGGATGTCTTCAACCTGTTTCCTAATAGGGTGAGGACTAGTTTGAGCTCAGGGGGTGAGCAAAAGTCAGGGGCTGCCACTGAAAATGCCCCTCATAGGTCCCCACTCGCTGGCTCTCTCTAGGAGTGGGCACCTATAGCATCTTTTCCTAGGTAGATTCTACCTTAGAAGAAGGGGTCATGAAGGCATTAAAAAAGCATAGAGGTTAACCTGCAAAAGTGATATCCATTCTGATAATATTAGAGTCGTTTTGCAAAATCAACAAAGCAAAGGGACTAGATTAATAATTTTAATATACTATTACAAGTTTTATTTTGTCCTTTGCAAGTGTGAGTAGGCCCAAAGTATAAGCAACGAAAAGAATTTCCCTGCTTCTAGAAAATGGCTGTCTTCAGTGGAATAGGAAAGGAGTTAATAACCTTTTAAAAGTTAGCTCTTTTCTATATATAGGTGTTCTAAATTTGTGAGAGCACTGCATCAGCACTTCTATATTTGCAATAACTGTTGACTCTTCATTTCCGGTCTGTACAGCTCTAAATCACTCTCCTCATAATATCAGTGAATTTGTGATCTACATTTACAAGCCCTATAACAGGACTTTTCAAACTGCCCCCAGATGTATTGGACAACTTCCATCATTTCCCACTCAGCTATCACCACATAGAGAGGGGGATGATGAGAGTTAAAGTCAAAATATTTGTAGAGCGTCAGCTTAGGAAGAACTGACTTTGATAAGGTCTAGAAATATTTCTAAAAAGTCTACTTTGGGGCATACAAGAGAGGACTCGTCCTTATGTTCCTAATTTCAGCACAAAGATGTTTATCTTAGTCACCTGTGGAGATAGCTAACATTCATATTTAGCTGTTCTGATTTTAAAGTAGTGTTTTTTCTTTCTCTCTTGACACAAATGTTACCAGACAAACATTCTGCATTGCCTCATTTTCTATGTTCGGGGTGATGTAGTCGGAGGCTGAGAACTATCTAGCTTTCCTTTGCCGCCACATTTAGCATGCTTCAAGTTTGACCAGTGCTTCATGACGCACCAACATAGGCTAGTGTTCTTCTGGAAGAGCCACAGATTTTTCTTTAAAAAAACCCAAAGTATATTTTTACTGGTCTTTTGAAAGGACAGCAAACCTGTTTTAAAAAACAGAACTAATGTGTTCCGCATGCAAGGTTGATTTTAATCAGAGAAGCGAGCTCGGCTACCAGCTGTGTGTCTGATTCCGAGCCAAATTACAGGTTTCTCATTGCTTCTGCTGACAAAAACTTTTGTGTGGCCCATACTTCCTATTGCTTTTTTTTTTTTTTTTTTACTTTGGATGGGAGGTACCAGTTATCTACTCCAGTGACATTGTGTGAATTTGTAAGATACTTCTCAGTTTGCAACTATTTGCTGTCAGGATTGCCAGCGCTTAGCTGATGGGGGACATTTGGGAAGTAGCATGAAATAGCACAAAGCATTAAGTGAGGCTAAGTTTCAGTTTTGCTTAGTGATTTCAATTTTGCTTAGTGATTTTTTTTTTTAGCAGTATAAGTCTTTTGATTTCATCCCTACTGTCAAGGTTCCGACATACAGACAAATAAAGCAGAACTCCGAGGCTTGCAAATTCCTCAAAGAACATGTTTATTAGTTACAAAGCATTGGCACGTCAAAAGTGAAACCAAGTCTGGAGATACACGTAACAATTCCCCAATACAAAGTTAAAAAATCCCTCCCCTATAGCTATGCAAGCAACTATGTTCCCCAATACATCTTCTTGGCGGGCTTTTTACACAACACCCAGCCTGTAGTCTCGGGAGCAGCCAATGACCTTGGTTCCCACGGAACAAAAGATTATTTTGACTAGCGAAGCACCTGGCAATCCCCCTCCCTCCATTCTATGTGGCAACCGAAAATGAGTAGGAATCATGGCTGCAGCCATGCTCGTTTGTAGAGTTGACACCTAGTTCCAAAATGTTATTTCCATGGAGGACCTTAAAAAGCCACCACCCGCAATAGATGAAGAATTTGTGTCAGTATTGCTTGGGATTGCTTAGCTAATGTCTCTGCTTCACAGCAGTTATACTACTAGGCACATACTACTTCTATTGATTTAAAGGCCACAGCAGATTTTGCATGTTGTCTGGACCACACTTTGAAAATATGCCTCCCTAAGTCAGTTTTAGGAGGGAATTTTTCCAGACGTTTTAACAAATCAAATGTTTGTGCTTGACAAGAGCTCTGAAATTCTAAAGAGCAGTTTTTTCTCAATACGCTGTCCTTTAGAATTGTCAGGATTATGCTGCTAGAATTGTCCAGTGTTGCCTCCAGTAAACTACCTGGAAACGCTGAGCTGTCTTGTTCTTCTGCCTCTGAAGGAAACTGTGTTGGTGTAAGTGCTGGATGAGCTGCAAATGGACCTGATTCTACAGTTCTTCAATTGTTTTGAGGAAGAGAAGGGTGAAAAGTGCAGAGCTAGCTTCACAGCTAAGTGTATAGAAGGTCTTACCTGTAGAAGTCATATAGAGGAATATCTACATGCCCTTGGTTTCAGGGTGTTCCCAAAATAGTACATCTTCACCATAAGATCTGGAAACTCTTTCAGTGTAGCAAATTCAGCCCTGCTAATATATCTGTGTGAAATGCCCGATCCTCCGTAAATTACCATCTTCTGCACAATCTCGGTTATGCAGATTCAAAAGACTTTGCTCTCACAGGCATTCCCAGATTATTTCCTGAATGTGGCCTCTGCTCCCTAGCACTAACTGTTGTAGCCCTACCGTCTTCCTTCCACTTTATTTCCTCCTGTTCTCATCCTTTTATTCTGCTCCACTTGTTATGCTGATACCTATTACAAGGGTTTAAATGCCCTCTGCCATTCTTCATAGTTGACACTCCCCTATCCTTTTCCCTTCTTGCTTTTTTTTACTGCATTCCTGAATTATTCAGATAAATTCTGGGTTCTGGAGAAAGATTACCAGCCCACCCTTGTTTTTTTCTTCTCCAAACCATCTCAACTCCACTACTTGCCTCCTAGTTAAGGAGTTGTTGATCTGTCTCTACATATCCCCTTTGTTGTCTTTTTTTTTCTAGTTTCCCAGAGTGCCCAGAGCGGTTGGTGACTATTCGGGACAAACTGCTTCAGTATGAACTGTTGGAACGTTGTGTCCCAGTTTTGGTAAGTGAGGGAGCAGATGAGAACAAGCAAGAATTGGTAGACCCGTTTAGGATACATTGCAGTGAGGCAGTAGTTAGAGTAGAAGTAGGCAACCTGCAGCTCTGTGTGGCTACCCAACTCCTTTTTTTCAGCCCTTTGAGCTCCACTCCGTTTTTTATTGTGGGGTGGGAAGCACAAAAACTGCCAAGTCCACCTAACAGATAAGGCATTTAAAAATAAATAAATTAAATCTAGTATCTATCAAAACCTCAGCCTGATCTTCTAAGAGAATAGAAAAGGCTATGATCTGGCAGTGGCTGCCCCCATTTGAATCATCATCCCCACCTGCAATGGTCTCAAACCATTAAGGGCTGCCCCCAGCCACCAAAAAGTCCCCCCCCCAGTTTAGAAAATCAGTGCTTGGGGAGAGATGAGTTGGACATCTACGACATGTCCTGAGGTCCTTGGAGAAATCAGGGAATGCAGATAAGCAACCAGTAGAGAATGAAATGTTTATATTCTTATCTCTCCTGGCAGGGCCGAGAAATTTCTGAGGAAGAGATCCTCTTGGCTCACAGGTGAAAGCAAATCTTGGAGTTGTGGCCGAGCTGAGGGGTGGGAGGCAGTGACTGAGCTTCAGCTGAAAGCATGTGTATATCTCTTTCTTAACAGTCAAGAATACTTGACGCTCATGAAATCAACTGAAACAATGAGTGAGACCGAGTTAAGGTCTCTGGCAGATACCTTTGATTCTGTTTACCTGCATCCAGTGAGTATCTTCAGTGAGTTATGTTTAAAGGCAGAAATGTCTACCTTTTGTAACTAAAATACTTGGTGCAGAGTTGGCAGGCTGTACCTTTGGAAACTTGTGTTGTTGTTTTTTTCTGAATTGCAGGCAGCACTGAGTTGGGGAATGCCATTCACTCTAATGCTGGGTTAGACATATGCTTGCCTAATATCCATGGGGCAAAACCAAGACGATGGGTATAATTTATACTGTATAAATACTTTGCATAGCAGCACATCTAAAAGCTGTTGCAGTCATGTTTTGGCATCTTCTTATGGAACATTCTTGGAGAAACATGGGCACGTGGGATGAAATTCTCCAGAAATAATAGTATCACAGTTCTGAGGAAGGAAGATCTTGGAATAAGGGAGGATAGAAATGATATTGTTAGATCTTCCACATCCTGTATTTTTTTTTCCTCCATTGCTATGTGTTTTCTGATCCTTGTAAATAAAGTTCCCCATTCTTGAGTATCAGAATTTTTTCTCTGACATTAATTAAAGAGTGGGAGGGAGTATGTTTAAAACCCATTTCTGGGGGGGGGGGATTTTAGTATAGTAATTAGAACAATAAATTATAATTTTTCCACCGCTAATTCTACATTATTTAATATAATCTGCTACTGGATTTGTGGCTTCTTGGGTTTTTTTTCTTTGCACCTGCTGATGAACACATCTATCCATGTCCTGTTTTGTTTTGCTTTTTCTGAGGGGGCGGAGCTAACAACAAGCAATTTAATAAGAATCTAGAGTTCCATCTGTTCTTCTGCATCAGGAGAAACCGTGATACTATAGTAGGGTTTGCTAACCTGATTTTCTATTCCTGCCAAAGAATTTCTACCGCTGTGCCTGCCTTGCTGCTGGTTCTGTCTTGCAACTTGTGGAGAAAGTATGGTCTGGAGAACTCCGTAATGGGCTAGCTGTGGTCAGGTAAGGTGCAAATAGAGATTATTTTCACTTTTGCTTGGCTCAAAATGGTAATGGTATATGCCAGTAGTGGCGAACCTATGGCACGAGTGCCAGAGGCGGCACTCGGAGCCCTCTCTGTGGGCACGCATGCCGTCGCCCCAGCCCTGCCTCCCCCCATGGCCCCCTCCTCACCAGCAGCCCCCCCAGAGGAGAGTCGCCCCTGGGTACGGCCCACGCAGTGAAGCACAGCCAAGCACATGGCAGCTGGGCAGCAGGGACAAAACTCCACCCTCGTACCCCATTGCATGCAGATGATGCTGTGGGGCGCGGGAGGAGAGCGTGGCCAACATGGCGGTGCAGGGCCGCCTGAGTGATCTGCAGCGGGCCATGGAGGTGGTGAGTGGCCCTGTGGGTGGTGTGGGGGTGGAGCAGGGTGGGGATGGAGTGGGGGCAGGCCAGGGGGCGGGGCGGTTTTGGGTCACTCGGTCTCTAAAAGGTTTGCCATCACTGGTATATGCTGTGCCCCTTACCAGGCCTGTCAGATGGTATATTTACCTTTAATAACTCCCTTGGCAGTAAGGGAAGGGGCATATTCTCACAGTGGTTTGTGTACAGTTCAAGCCCAAAAGAATAACTTCTATTTGTTATCTTTTTATTTATAGCCAGTAGAGAAGAGATTTCCCTTATCTACAAATCAGACTTTCTAATCCGCTGCCTTCCAGATGTGTTGGACTTAACTCTCAGAATCTGGTTGGCCACACTAGCTAGGGATTCTGGGAGCCAGTTCATATCCAGAGGGCCTCACGTGGGGAAGGTTACATTAAATAGCAACAGGGTATAACTACAGTAAAGCAGATGGAAAAGAAAAAAAATAGGGTAATATCCCTAGTGGATAACACAGTTCAGATAGTCTTTGACTTACAACTGATCATTTAACAATCATTTACCGTCGCCACAGCATCGGAATGTAAAGCACTTCTAGCCATTGTAAAATGTTGTGTTTCTGCCCCTCTGATCACATAATCCCATTTCAGATTCTTGGTAACGTATTCACGTTTATGAGTGATTGTTAAGTGCCTTGCGATCATCTAATTGTCATTTGCAATATTCTCTGCTTGCTTGTCCAGAAAGCCAGCGGGGAAGCTGATAGAGAAGGTTGCAAGCAGAGGGGGGTATTAGATTTGAGGTTCATTCTCCCAGCAAGCTGAGGGATTTTCCCTCCTGTCGAGGAGAGGAGAAATTGTCTCATATGCTGGAGAAATGGTCCTCAAATCTGGTGAAAATGCTGGTGAATGCCAGCATTCTAAAAAGCTCACAGCGCTGGTGTTCACTAGCATTTTTCCCTTTGGAAGGGATGCTTAATGACTGCAGCAGAGAGAGCTGGAATTGTGGTCGTTTAAAAAAGCTTAACAACCACAATTCCAGCAATAAACTCTTCACTCAACAACCGAGATTCTGGGGCCCAGCTGTGGTTGTATAAGTGGAGGACTATCTGTAAAGGCAGGATTGTCAATGTCTTGAACTTTGTGTGTATACATGTGCTTGTTTATGGAGGCTGGACATGATAGTCCAGCCGATCCAGAAAGAAAATAATGTGATGGAATTCACGCATCTTAGAATGAACAACCCAAAGCATTGTGTTGCTGTCTTTCTCTCTTAATGAAAAGACGAGAGAATGTGAGAAAAATGATGATTGAATCAAAAGGAAGTCATATCTTGATCTCTATAAAATTTGTGTTCATATGAGAACATTTCCCCTTACACAGTATTGTAAGAATCTTATATGAAAGTAGCCAGAGTCCTTCCTCACTCTTACTGAACTTTATGTCGTTGAAGACACATGGGAATGGTGGCCCAAACATGCTTTCTTTAGCATTTAGAGCAGAAGGTGCAAAATGCAACTGATAATTTTCACTGTAGTCACACTTTAACATTTAGGCACTTTTTTCTGTTTTTCCTCCGTGGCTGGGCTATGATTCTCTAATCCTATTTTGACCCACTGTGTCTTTTGGGTTTCAGGCCTCCTGGACACCATGCTCACCGCAGCAAGATGAATGGCTACTGCATGTTCAACAACATAGGCATTGCAGCGCAATATGCCCGACAGAAACTGGGGGTGGAGCGGTGAGTAGCTACGAAGAGACGAGATAACAGTTAAGGCTGTTTGTTGGACAGTTTGCCACAAGCGTGAGCCAATGTTCTTTGAGCTTCAGTTCCTCTGCATTATGTGGACTGGCTGATTGACTGATTGATTGATTGAGGATTAGCCAAGGTGTTGAATAAACACAAAGTGTTAGATATTTGAACAACTGGTGCTAGTCATTCCACACACTTCAGTTTTTTGAGGATGTGTCTCAGTGTCCAATTACAATCTGTTTCAGTCTTTCATTGAACATTTACTAAACAATCATTTCTGTTCTGTAACTGCCCCTAGAACTTCGAGTAGTGAAATCCATACTTGCGTCAGTGGTCATGACGATGCCATTGCTTTTATAAGGAATATTGGGAATAGTAATTTAGTGAGGAAGCTGAGATGTCTCCCAGCGCACCGTAGGACTCCAGTTCCCATGACTCCTTGAAGAGATGCTGTTAGCAGGATTGATGCCAGCTTACTTTTTCAGATGCTGCCTTTTATGTGCTTCCTTTTTCATTCATTACGTTTGCATTTTTTTCCTCTTCTAGGGTGCTTATCGTTGACTGGGATGTGCACCATGGGCAAGGCCTCCAATACCTCTTTGAGGAGAATCCCAGGTGCCTAATCAAGGGATGAGTTTTGTTTAGCCGGAGATCTTGGGACATTCTATAGTGGATGAGGAGAGTTGGCGAAAACAGAGCAAATCAGTTTGGGGTTGAATTCAGGCTGCACCCAGATTGGGTTCAGAGGGCTGGGGCTTGGCTAGTGGCTTTGTTTCTCTTTACTGCTGAATCTGCCGTGACTGCTTTTCCTAGCGTCCTTTATTTCTCCATCCATCGCTACGAAGGAGGGAATTTCTGGCCCCACCTTCCAGAATCTGACAGTCACGCAGTGGGCAGAGGTCGGGGAGAGGGCTACAACATCAACGTGCCCTGGAACCAGGTAGGGAAGAGTAGGGACTCTTCCCAGGTGGTAGGGACACGGTAGGCTGAGATTGCTGGGAGTGATCGTTTGGCAATTCTCCACTCTGGCTAAAGTTGCTTGAGAGCAGTTGCAAATGGAGCCATTTGGCTAGCTACCTAATATGGTTTCAGTATCCCAAATGACTCTCCCGACTGTACCAGGACCGGTTAGTATAGGCTCCAGTGCCACTGTGCTTCTCACAGCTAATAAACGAAG
Organism: Protobothrops mucrosquamatus; assembly: GCF_001527695.2. Classification (NCBI taxonomy): domain Eukaryota; kingdom Metazoa; phylum Chordata; class Lepidosauria; order Squamata; family Viperidae; genus Protobothrops; species Protobothrops mucrosquamatus. The sequence goes on along the minus strand of NW_015386643.1, from coordinate 411,289 downwards.
TTCACACATCACTCCAAACCTTGTTCTTGAAGTTCTTGAATAAGATAGCTGAGTTCACACTGAATGGTAAACCATCAAGTTTTCATTCACAAATGCAGTGTGCTTTTTCATTCATGGTAAATCAACCTCAAAATGGTTACATTGTGGTTTAGCATACTGGGGTTGTGGTTTAGTGGAGTACCTGAATCCAGCCGTTGCGTTTTAGAATTTAGAAATGAGCCCAGATTCAGAAGCCAGTTACAACCCATGACTACAGATATAGCTTGGTTTCTTTCTTACGATGGATTCACACATCACACTAAGTCAAAAACAAACAAGCAGAGGTTTTGGATCTGATTTCTTTTAGCATAGGTAATATCAGATCCATCAAAGTTTATGACCTGCCTTACTGTTCCTATGTTACATCAACAGTGGCTGTTCTCTTAGATAGAATGCCCATGTATGTGTGCATATAAAGATAATCCTTGGGGATTTGCTTTAAGCTCTTTTGATGTGTGTTTCTATCCCTTTAGACCGGAATGAGGGATGCTGACTACCTCTCTGCCTTTTTACATGTTCTACTACCAGTGGCCTTGGAGGTAAGCAACAAGGCATACAGCGTTTTGAAAATTTGGACAGTCCAACCTATTTCTTGATTTATTTTTTATTTGTATATTTATAATTGTCCAAAAGAGTAGTCCAGGATCATAAACAGCTTGTTGTAATCCAGGATCATATAATAGGAAATGCTGATGGGAGCATTTCTTAATCTTGTTGGATGATATGCTATTTAACAGTGTTAGTATGCTATTCAACAACTGGTCTTGACCCTCGTGTCTTCTTCTTTCTCTTGCTATAATATCTAAAATAGTAGGTTTTGTTCAAGCCAATGTTGATAAACCACACAAGTGAGATTGTGCAGAATTGGGAATTGTTTGTGTGGAATTTGTAGAATCATAGGGTTGGGATATATCTAGAGGTCATCTAGTCCAGCTTTCTGCTCGGTGTAGGATCCATTAGAGCAGTGGTCCCCAAACTTCGTGGTTTGGCAGCCTGGCTAGGGGAGAGAGGGGAACCGGGCTGCTTGAGCAGTAGGCCCATGCGCAGCTCGACTCATGCGAGCAGAGGGCTGATGTGCATATGCATGCACACGCAGCTCGACTAGTTGATCTGCGCATGCGCCAGCCCACCACTCATGCAACCCAGTTCCCTTTCCAGCCATGCAAGCTGTGAGCGCACACGTGTGTGCCGGCCTGCCACTCACGCGAGTCGAGCTGTGCGTGCGCATGCGTGCCACTCCACCAATGGAAATAGGCCATGGCCCGGTGGTGGGCCGCAGCCCAGGGTTGGGGACCCCTGCATTAGATGCTTAAAACCTCTTTTTTGTGCCATTCTGTTTTTCTGGCTGAAAGCTCTTTTTATAGCCTGTATAAATTTGGGGATATCATTGTCATCTGTTTGAGTTGTATGATCTGCCCAAAATCTTTGCAAAATTTTCTTCTTGCTTCATGGAGCAGAAATTCAATGAAGTCAGCATTCTCCTCTCCTCCTCTATCCACTGTAGTCCTCTAAGGCAGCTTCATTCTCTTGTCATGTCATAATTACAAAAACTAAGTAGCACTTCAGCGGGCATTGTTCTATATAAAAGTATCGCATAACAAACAATTCTTAGCATAGAGCTAGTGTTGTTCTTGAATCATGGGAATTCCCTGTTATTTGTTCTGTTGGCTTCCCAATTGGATATTTTATTCTTGCTCTACTGTACTCTGTTTGCAGTTCCAACCCCAGATGGTCCTGGTTGCTGCGGGTTTTGATGCCGTAATTGGTGACCCTAAGGTAAGATGACTTTTATGTTCCCTGCAGTGTTTCTCAGCAATTTTTAGATGTTATAATCTATTTTCTTGCTCTCCTCCTGGCACCCCAGATTAAAGTCACAGTTATGTTCTGGAGCAGGGATAGGCAACCTTTATAGAATCAGGTACCATGGAGATCTAGGGTAAAGAAATAGACCAGGCAGAAATGAGCCAAGGCTAATGTTAATTGGAATTCAATAAAAAATTAATTCAGTCATTAATTTGATTATTCTTGGTGCTTTTAACAAATTCCTCTTTGTCACATTAAAACTGTAATTCAATGGCAACTCACACACATGCGACAACTTAGGTATTTACAACAGCTTCCAACAGCTCATTTAGTGACTGTTCACAGTTACAAGGGCACTGAAAAAAGTGGCATGACTGCTTTTCACACTTCCGACCATTGCAGCATCTCCATAGTCACATGATCAAAATTCAGAAGCTTGGCAACTGACTCATATTATGACAGTTCTCAGGTTGCCCAATTTTGTGCCACCATTTGCACAATACGTCGCACCATTATCAAGGTCTTAAAAAATTTAATATGATGTTTTATTTTGAGAATTTCGGATTATATTACATTGATTGTTTGATGGTTTTATATTCTGTAAATATGGAAGTAAAATTGTCACTGCTGTTATACTTTTATTATGTCTGGCCTTATGGCTGTAATAAACAGATTGATTGATATTATGACAGTTGTAGTGTCCCAGGGTCATGTGATCCCCTTTTGGGACCGTCTGACAAGCAAAGTCAATGGGAAGCCAGGTTCACTGAACAACCATGTTACTAATTTAACAACTGCAGTGATTCACTTCACACACGGGTGTCAAACTCGATTGCGTATCATGATGTATTGTGACATTTTTTTGCCTTTGTGGAGCTGGGGTGGACATGGCCTGTGCGCGACGCACCCGGCCCATACTCCTGACTTAGCAACTCTTGCAAGAAAGGACATAATAGGAGAAAACTCACTTAACTGTCTTCTTGATAAATACGCTTGATCAATTTTGCAAGAAAAATAAGAATGATTAATAGCTAATCTTTTTGGAAGGTGTTTTTTTTTTAACCATTTTTAACCCCCTGTCCTGCTTATAAGACCTCCAGGTTATTGTAAGAGGAATAAAATGAGGTTGTACGTCTAATCATGCCTTTATGTATGGTATGGTAACTGATGGCAGCTTTGATGAATAATTTGATGAAGTAGACTGGCTGCCCACCTAAGACCGTCCCTGAAGCCGCAGGTGGTTTACTGAGAATGAGGGCTGGATGCACCTGACTTAGAAAGAGGGCTTTGAAGTGTGGGACTGCCTTAGAGCAGACATGTCAAACACAAGATCCGGGGGCCGGATGCGGCCTGCGAAGTGGTTTCATGTGGCCCGCGAAGCCATCCTGGAAACAGTGAGGGAACGGCCCCCACTGCCTTGGCCCTGGCCCAGGCCAGCCGGGAGCCAATGTACAATTTTGTGGTGGCCATCTATGCTGAAACGCATTCAGTCTTAACTCCACAAGGCCGTCTGGAAACAGCGAGGAACCAGCCCCCTGGGTGCATGCTGGGGAGGTGTCACCCTTTGTGAGGAATGAAGAAATGGACCATGCCTTGGCGCTTGCCCCGGTCCCACCCCCTTCTGCCAGAGACCCTCAGATCTGTCCCACTCCTGCCCAGGCCCCCACAGGAACCTTTGACGCGAACGATATAGAACTGGCCATGCCCACCCAGTAGGCCACACCCACTCCATCCACGCCCACCCAGTAGGCCGCACCCACCCTGGCCACAGCCACTCGCCCCCCCGAGGGCAACCGCAATGCTGATGCGGCCCTCAATGAAATTGAGTTTGACACCCCTGCCGTAGAGCTTCGATTAGACAATGCAGAAACAGCTCCACCAGCCTTGAGGACCAAGGTCTTTTCCATTCCCATTTCTCTTGTCACAGCCTTAGAGATGCTTCCAGAAGTCTGCTACGGTAGAAGTAACATGTCTGACGTCTTGCTTTTTTTTTCATTTCATTTAATGTATCTCCTCTCTGATTCATGCCTGGCTCCCTTTTCCAAAAGTAAGTCAGGAGAGTGAAATTGATTAACCTTTGTCCCCCACCCCAGGGGGAGATGGCTGCCACCCCAGCATGCTTTGCTCAACTGACACACCTGTTAAAGTCACTGGCTGGAGGCAAGCTGATCTTATCTCTGGAGGTGGGTGACTTTCTGCTTTTGGGCTGGGGCTGGGGGTGGGCCGTCTCTTAAGGAAGCCACCTAGCTCCTCTCCTTTCACCTGCACAGGGTGGGTATAATCTCCAGTCTTTGGCAGAGGGAACCTGCACGGTCCTTAAGACTCTTCTAGGAGACCCCTGCCCGCTGATGGAATCACCTTTCCTCCCATGTAGCAGGTAAGAATGACATTGGCTCCTGAGCATTCAATTGGAGCTCCCCGCTGCCTGGTGCTTTTAGAATCAACGCATTGGGCCAAATCCAACCTTCCCCTCTGAGCAGAAGTCTAACTAAAGCAACTTCTTTTCCTCCTGTCAGTGCTCTCAGCTCAGTGTCTCAGACCATTGCAGTTCATAGCAAGTATTGGAAGAACCTACGGAGGATCAGTGAGTGAACGTAGCTCTCTTTTTCCCATTCCTCAAAAGCAAGTAATCGGGGGCACCTTTCCTCTCAATTCTTTTCTACTTGGATTGGCTGTCAGACAATCGGGACTGCTTAAGACACTCGGTGAATCTTTTCTCTGCCTCTTCCACGCAATTCAGGTGCCGATGTGCCTCAGGAAGATGGCAAGCTCAGTGTAGCTTGGCCGTCAGCCAGCCCTGTCTCTGTAGCTGATACCCTCTCCAGGTCAGCAGCTGAACTGATACAGCCTCAGCCGCCTTCTTGCACGGGGCTAGTCTATGATGAGAAAATGATGGAGCACTACAATATGTGGGACAGGTAAGAATTTCAGATACAGGTTAGGTTTGTTGAAAGGAAGGTTTCCATCCTCTCTCTATGTATAATGTATACATGTGGTTTTGCATCAGCTGGTATAGTAGAATAAAATGCAAACCAAGAACCAGCTGGTAAAGAAAATGTTTTTGAACACACATAGAGCACTTGTTCCCCACTAAGTCACCACTGTTGATAACTCCGCTTCTGATTGGGTTTCTTTCAAGGGAACATCTAATTACGAGGGCAATTCAGAAATAAACCTCCATTTGGTTACCCATGACAGACACCCGCAGATACAGAACTTTTATTATACGCATTAGAAAACTACAACATTACATTACTTTTTGACATAATCACCATTCAAATTGAGGCACTTGTCATAACGTCTTACAAGGTTTGAAATTCCTTAATCATAGTCACTTGGCACCAAATCTGGACTAGGGGGGAGGGTGATCAAAAACATCCCAACGGAACTGCTTCAAAAGTTCTTGGGTGTGTCTAGCGGTGTGCGGGCGAGCATTATCGTGAACCAACACCACACTGGACGTGGTGCCATAGAAAATCCCGCCAAATGTGAAGACGCCAAAGGAGTACTGCTAGTGAAGTTCCTGGAGCGTGGTTCGACTATCAGTTCAGATGTCTACTGTGAAACGTTACGAAAACTCAGACGAGCCATCCATAACAAGTGTCGGGGCATGCTGACTTCCGGCATGGTGTTGGTTCACGATAATGCTCGCCCGCATAGCATACCGCTAGACCAGGGGTAGGCAACCTTGGCTCTTTTATGACTCGTGGACTTCAACTCCCAGAATTCCTGAGCCAGCCAGGCTGAGGGGAAAGGGAAAGATTTGCAAGCTGAGCCATGCTGGCTCAGGAATTCTGAGAGTTGAAGTCCACGAGTCATAAAAGAGCCAAGGTTGCCTACCCCTGCGCTAGACACACCCAAGAACTTTTGAAGCAGTTCCGTTGGGATGTTTTTGATCAGCCCCCCCCCAGCCCAGATTTGGTGCCGAGCAAAGACATTATGACAAGTGCCTCAATTTGAATGGCGATTATGTCGAAAAGTAATGTAATGTTGTAGTTTTCCAATGTGTATAATAAAAGTTCTGTATCTGTGAGTGTCTGTCATTGATAACCAAACGAAGGTTTATTTCCAAATTACCCTCATATTTTTGGAAACACAGACTTTAAGGGCTATGCTTTTCTAAGACTATGATATTATCATAATGATATTATCAAATGATTCAGCCACATGGCCTCCAAGCAGATTTGAGACCTAGGTGTGAGTCTGTTCTTAAGGTTTTTGGAAGGGCAGAGGATTTCCCCATATAAATGCTCCTTAGGAATCGTGACTTTCTGTCATTCTTAGTTTCTTACCTTTCTTTTGTAGCCATCATCCAGAGCTGCCTCAGAGAGTATCCAGGATCTTCCAGCGCCACAGGGAGCTGCATCTGACAGAAAGGTGCTGCCGGATCCCAGCCCGTCTTGCCTCTGAAGAAGAACTACAAATGTGCCACAGGTTCTGACGAGTTTAATTCCAACAGTCTTTTCAACAACAGGGAGAAGGGCGGGAGGTCTCGCAAAATAGAGTTGGGAGTGATACCCATCTGTGATGCCCAAAGCTTCACATTCTTCTTCTCTCTCTTTTTTAATATAAAGAGGGAGCGGGGTCCATATTACAGTGTTCTCCCAACCAGATGCCCTCTAGAGGCATTGGGCTTTTTAGACCTGCTGACAGAATTGTAGGGGTTGTGAAGGCCAACCTGTTCAGCAGACATCCAGACGAGAAAGGCTGCTTCATTGCCTCTTCTCCTCTCTGCAGCCTGGCTTATGTGGAGACATTGAAGTCCACAGCCACCATGAAGCCCCGTGACCTGCATCGCCAGGGGGACCAGTACAATTCTGTCTACATCTGTGCCAGCTCCTATGTGTGTGCCCGGTTGGCAGCTGGATCCGCATTCAGCGCAGTAGAGGCTGTGCTCTCTGGGAAGGTAAATGCCAGGGCAGAGAAAGAGCAGCAGTTAATTCAGCTGGTCTGCTACAGATGATCTCCTTTTATCCAGTTGCTTTCCTAGGGCCTTTGGGACAGGCCTGCCTCTAGCGAATGGCATGTTCTGCAGATCCCTTTTAGCTTGGTAGAAATTGTCTGCCCAGGTGCCATTGCTGTCCTGAATTTCAATCCTGCACTGATCCCCCAGTGTTTCTTTTTCTGGGGCCTTAGACTCAAAATGCTGTGGCCATTGTCCGCCCGCCAGGACACCATGCTGAATCAGATACTGCCTGTGGCTTCTGCTTCTTCAATTCAGTGGCTTTAGCAGCACGCCATGCCCAGCGCCTGGCCCAGAGGCCGTTGAGGTAAATATGCTCCGTAAGAACATGACGTTTTGTTTGACTAATTAAAGCAGATTTAGTTCTTTAATTTTGTTCCCCAAGAGGTCTCCTGAGAGTGGGGGAGTGTAATTCCAAGAGCTCCATAATAGTTAACGTATATTTTTATTGAACTGAATCAGGGAGTTTAGTTTACTGATCTAATTTTGGTTTTATTCCTCAGGGTTATGATACTAGACTGGGATGTTCACCATGGCAATGGAACACAGCACATATTTGAAAAGGATCCCAGGTGCTATATATAATGTTTTCCCCATTTGAAGAAATATATCCTATAGAATAGGGAATCAGGGTTTTTTTTCCCCTGACCAGCTAGAGGTCACTGTTATGGATCAGTTTTTACCAAGGGACATTTTAAAATATTCTACAGTAACACTCTTCCTCATTCATCCCCTTTTCATAATCAAAATAGTTTTTTGAGACATGAAATAACACAAGTATATTAAAACAGGGAAGGGAAATTAGACCCTGGAACCAATTTTCCCCCATGCTTGAACTAAAGCAAAGGACAAAATTAAACACGCTTGTGGTGCTTGCGTTAATTTTGATGCATGCTCAGATTGAAAAGAGACTCCTCATCATTTTTTAATTTTAAATACATGCAGAATTGTTTGGCTGAAAAAGCCTCCATCCTTCCTTATAAAATTCCAGAAATATAGCCAATATCATGATGCATGTCTCCAAACAGGAATAGAGGGTTAAATTGCAAAAAATTGACACGGGTTTCTAGCTCCCAATTGTTGAATAAAATGGATCTTCTGCTCTTCTGGCTTTTAACTTTGGCAGTTGAAATAAAGATAACTTTTGGGGGAAAACTAGTAATAGATTTCTGTATGGAAAAGCTATATGTTCAATTCTCCTGTTAACACAAAAATCTGGCTGTGATTGTGTTCACAAGACATACCTAGCAAGAGAAGTAGTGTATCATCTGAAGATCAGTCAGTGCTGTGTTAGAAAGATTTAGTTTAATTCCCAAACTGTCCCTTATTGTTTCTCCCTGCCAAATGTACAATCCAAAATAGTTAAACCTCTTTTTTCATTGCTAGCAGAGAGTAGCTGGATCCTTCTAGGATCTGTCTTCCTCCCTCCCTCGTCACTGCAGTATCTAGGAGGCCATAAAAAATGGTAGCTCTCTGACTCGGGATCTGGAATAACTGGCTGCTGGAACAAAAAGATTAGTGTTACTTAAAATAACATCAGACTCAGCAGCTTTGTTGTGACTACAGGTGGCAAATACTCAAGAGATGTTCTGCTGCTTAATTTAGATAGATAGGTTAGGTAAGCAGGCAGGCAGGCAGCGCGCAGGGAGGGAGGGAGGGAGAGAGACTGACTGACTGACAGATAATGGATGATAGATAGATAGATAGATAGATAGATAGATAGATAGATAGATAGATAGATAGATAGATAGATAGACAGACAGATACAGAGATACAGAGATACAGAGATATAGAGATAATAGATGGATGATAGACAGACAGACAGATAGGAAAGGATAGGAAAGGAAAGGATAAGATAAAATAAAATAAGATAAGGCAGGCAGACATTGTCCTTCAACTTCTTGAAGCCATTGTCCCATGAAGAGTTCAGAATTTTAATGGAGGGAGAAAAGGAAAGAAGGAAGAATAGAGTCTAAATATGTACTTGTGACCTGTAGTTCCTAGGCATCTCGATTCGGAGCTGGCAAGGCCTTTGCCCCTGCGTCTTCTTTTCTGATCACCTTTCCCTTCCCTTCTAGTGTTTTGTACATCTCCCTCCATCGGTATGACAATGGCACTTTCTTCCCCACTTCTGAGGATGCAGATTATGACCGAGTGGGTGTGGGGCCTGGTGAAGGCTTCACCCTTAACGTGCCTTGGAACTGTTCCCGGATGGGAGACTCTGAGTATCTGGCAGCCTTCCATCAGATCGTCATGCCTGTTGGCTATGAGGTAGGCCGTGAATAGTCATGATGGGAAATTTAGGAGTGGCTTGAACGGTGCCATTACAGCAGTTGCTAGATGTGATAAAAGAGAACGGAAAAACAACAAGGACAGGGTGGTGGTGGCAGAGGTAGCTATTGAATGTTATTTATTTATTTAATCAAATTTATATGGCCATCTATCTCATACAAGTGACTTTGGGTGGTGTACAACAAAAACAACAATGAAAACATTCTACAGAGATATCCAAGGCATTTAGAGGCCAAACAGTCTTTTGCAGGGAAATGCAAAAATTAAGATTCCTTGTCACTGATCTAGAGATTGTAGGCATGTTCCATTTGGCTAGCTCAGGGGTAGGCAACCTCGGCTCTTTTATGACTCATGGACTTCAACTCCCAGAATTCCTGAGTCAGCATGGCTCAGCTTGCAAACCTCTCCCTTTCCCCTCAGCCTGGCTGCCTCAGGAATTCTGGGAGTTGAAGTCCATGAGTCATAAAAGAGCCGAGGTTGCCTACCCCTGGGCTAGGGTAACTGGGTGGCCACTAGGTAGGTTCTGTTACAGTTCTCAAGAATCCAACCCATCCTGGCGTATCTTTGGGGATTCTGGGACTTTCTAATTGAAGTATCTGAAGAGAACCGAGCTGCTTGCGCCTGGCCTCCCAAGTGGTACAAAGGGCTGGCTGGGCAAGGGGGTAAGCTAACAGGAAAAGCGGAGGGTTCAATCACAACGTGTGCTTTTTCTAGTTCAACCCGGAGCTGGTCCTGGTGTCGGCTGGTTTTGATGCTGCTCGAGGAGACCCATTGGGGAGGTGTCTCGTGACCCCGGAATGCTACGCCCACATGACCCACCTCCTCCTGGGTTTGGCAGGAGGGAAAGTAGCCGTTGTCCTAGAGGTAGGTCAGACGTCTGCCTTTATTACCTGGCAGAGCTGTGCTTGTGAGCCAGGGAGCTACTTTTGAGCATGAGTAAGTAACACAGAGTGAGAAATCACGAGGAAGTTGGACCTGGAATCCAGTGGGGGTGAAAATGACTTGAGGAGGGAGTTTCAAGAGGAAAAAAAAACCCCGAGTATTCTTCTCCACTCCTTTTTGTTGTTGTTGTTGTTGTTGTTCTCCATTTTAAAGCAAGAAAAGGGCCACTGTAGCTGCCATACAGTTGCATGGGGACAGACATTCCCGTTCCTATGAGGAATCGTTCATTTGAATACAATTTTGAATGGCATTTGAAAACAATTTTGTTGCGAGGAAGGGGAAGGAAGGCCTCCAGCCCTAATGCTGCCGCCCAGCCCTGACATGAACCTTTTCATTCACTGTCATTTTAAATGAAGCAGAAGCCAGCAAGCTATAAAGCACCAGGTTCTTATGTCAGCACTGTGTACTAGAATGCCTTTGGGCTCCATATGGGCTCCAAAAGGCTGTCACTCTGTGCTTTATCTGGAAGGAGGGGGACCTGCTGAGACAGCAAAGATTAAAGTGGGACGGACTATCCTGGAAAAGCTTCCGAAGCTACCAGGAAGCAGCATCCCCTCAAGCTTGTCATCTGTTCAATTGGAGCGTAAGAGTCTGGCCATAATGGCCAGCACAGTTGCCATTGTGAAACTCTTTTATGAGAAGGCCCACAACATATTCTCAAGAGTTGCCAATCTCAAAGTTTATGGGGAAAAAATCTAAAAATTACTTTAGCAACCTCCTATAAGGAAAACCTCTATAAGATGTTTTATAGGTGGCACCTCCCTCCCACAAGATTAGCACGAATGAATAAGGGGAAATCCTCGATATGCTGGAAGTGTGGAGAGACCGTTGGGAATTACTACCACATGTGGCAATGCCCAAAGGCACAAAAATTTTGGAATTTATTAAAGAAATGGCTGGAAGAAATTTTGCTAATAGATATAGAGGTCCAACCGGATTTTTTTTTTATTGGGAATTATAGAAAGAAAATATAAGAAAGATACAAATTATTTATTACTGCATATAGTAACAGCGGCACGAATAGCCTTCGCTCAAAAATGGAAAGAGAAAGATACTCCAACCGAAGAGGAAATATTATTGAAAATCCTCAATTGCGCAGAAATGGATAGACTCACATTGGAACTCAAGGATAAAAGTGAAACTAAGTACTACAAAATCTGGGAACAATTTTATGATTGGATAGACAATAAGAGGGTAGCCAAGACAAATGTATAGTGTTAGAATAAAATATAGATTATAGACAAATGTATATTTAAAAGATAAATAAATATACAGAAATAAGGGGAAAAGTGTTAATATTATGTTATAAATAGCGAGCAAAGCTCAAGAACTATATGTCTATATGAGTACTAATATTACTGTAAAGTGACGGAAGATGTATGGAACCAGTGACATCATATCTATGTCCAATGTGTTTTTAATTTTGTATTATTAATAAAAAAAAAATTTAAAAAAAGAGTTGCCAATCTGTCTACAGAGGTCATCCACCTCGCAGTAATAAGTATAGTAACAGTAATTGGGACAAGGAACCTCCGTTGCTAAGTGATGTAGTCAGAAAGTGTGACATCACGTGACTGCACCAGCTTACGATGGTAGTTCTGGCGGTCCCAGTTGCCCTCGTTAGGCAAATCTCATGCAGTTGCAGCATCCTGCTGTTACATGATCGCCATTTGCAACCTTCTGCTGGATTCCCCAGTCAGAAGCTGGCAGGGAAGGTTACAAATGACAGTCCTACAGTACGACTGGGGCACATTGCGATAGCTACAGTGATGAGGATCTGTTGTAAGTCCCCATCACTCAGTGCTCTTGTAACTTTGAACAATTGCTGAAGAAGCGGATTGCCTGTATGTGAATTGTGAGTGCTCAAGCCCTATGTTAATTGCCATTCTTATTCCCTTTCCTTGTTCCCTCTCTTTCTTGTGAACACACAGCAACCATAATCTTCCATCCTTCACCAATAGGCAATATTTGGTGTTAAGTTGAAGCCCCCAAGTGTGATCGGTAGCTTATGTTCCCTGGAGAGGCTGAGTTGCCTTTGCTGTCTGGAAGCACAGACCTGAGGACTAGAAACCTGCTGTTTCTGTTTTAGATTACAATGAAGATTTTTTACAGTAGCAGCTGTGTTCTTGCATGCCAATCTGCACATTAGGCTGGTACCAATTACTTTAATGTCAGAGTAATGATGGGGTTTTTTTTTACTCTTTCAGGGTGGCTACAACCTAGAATCTATCTCAGAGTCCATGACTATGTGCACGCGCAGCCTCCTGGGGGATCCTCCACCCCCACTCGGACGCCTAAAGCCCCCCCATCTGAGTGCCCTGCAGTCATTGGCCCGTGTCGCTGCTGTGCACCGTAAATATTGGGCAAGCCTCCGACTGGAAGGTGAATAATTCTGTTCTATCTAAAGTATCTCTGTTCTGTCTGGGCTGACGCTCTTCATAACAACTGCTGCAACCTGGTGGCTGTGGACCAAAAGAAAATCTGCAATTCACCTCTTACTGTGAAGCTGTAGTATCAGTATTTCTCATAGTTTGCCCCCACTTCTGTTTCATAAGGGGCTAATACTATTGAATCATGCATTTGGGGCGCTTGTAAAATGGGAATGTGCCACAGTCTTGTGCAGAATGAACCACAGGCAGCCGGAATAAGGCAACAAGAGCATGGGGGTTTTATGAGGGAGCCTGTGAATTATAGAGTAGGCCAATTGTGTGGGGCTTGTGTAGTTTTCTGGCTGAGAGGTTGTGTGCTTCCTTGTTTTCCACACACACAGTCTAAATAGAGATATGGAAGCTTACAGCAATAGCAGACTTCCTGATCAAATGACCAGCTAGAGCAGACATGTCAAACTTGCGATGTCATGTGATGTCGCGCGATGTATCGGAGCTTTTTCCCCATTGCCGGCAATGGGGTGGGCGCGGTTTCTTCATGATGCATCTGGCCCGCGGGCCGGCAGTTTGACACCCCTGAGCTAGAGGGTGGAGTAATTTCTTAGCTAGGAGCTTATTCTCAAAGGGTATTCTTTAGACGGGGGCGGAGCAAAGCAGAAGAAGGGAGTTTTGGAGACAATTTAGCAGGGGAAAGAACAAACTCAGATTCTGCCAAAAGGAAAGTGCAGTTGTGTGACTTGCAAGGCATGTGTCTTTTTACCAGAAGAGCTTGTTTTTTTTTACACCTCCGGGCTTGTCTCTTTGCTGGAGAGGAAGGTAAAAGGATTGGAGGCCAGCCTTTCTCCTTTTAAGGCTCACCAAGGTGAAGATTGCATAAATAGTGTTCAGAGAGAAGGCAAAAAGAATGAATTTCTGAGGACAAGAGGCCCCGGAAGTTAATTTTCATAGGGAGGCTGGATGGTCAGGTGTCTGCTATAGTGAATAGAGAATTGGACTGCGTTATTTATATACTAGTTGCCTTCAGCTCAGACCAGTGGGGTTACTAACCCAAGGCCACATCTGACCTTGGAGAAGCATGCAAGGAGCCTAAACTCCAAGAAGTGCACAGGCAGAATTAAATTATTGTCTCTCCTTGGAATTGATCCCGATGGTTCCAATGTTAGTAATTTGGTCTTATATTGTCTGGGGGATGGCTCCCCCTATATTACTTCTCAGGTTTCTAAATTTCTTTTAAGAGCTGTAACTATTAGAGGAGAACGTTGTAATTCCCTTTAGCCAAGGCTTCTGGTGCTTAATTGTTTGTGATCATATTTTCTTGTGTTTTTTTTTTGTTGCATTTGCATTATGGTCTGTGACCGCAATAAAAATTATTATTATTATAACTCCAAGAAGTGGCAAAAGTGGGGGGGGGGGTTTTCCATTAAAACAGTCCCCAACCTTTTTTGGCACCTGGGATCTGTTTCCTGGAAAAAACAATTTCCACAGACGGGGGGGGGGGGGGAGGGCACAACCTAGATCCCTCACATGCGCAATTTACAATAAGGTTCACGCTTCTGTGAGAAGTAATGCCTGATCATCTGAGATGTAGCTGAGGTGGTGATGCTAGCACTGAGGAGTGGCTGCAGATACAGATGAAGTTTGCTTGCTTGCTCACTCATCTGCCTGCCTCTCACCTCCAATATGTGGTTCCTAACAGGCCACAGACCAGTACCGGTCCGTGGCCCGGGATTGGGGACCCCTGCATTAAAATACATTTGATATTCACAGCCATAGCACCAAGGTTTTTCAATTCGATTCAAGTCGAGGTTCGATGTTAATGCTTCATTCTACTGCAACAGAGGAAGTGGGCCTTTTCTTTTCTTTTTCCCTTCTCCAGCTCACTTTTCTTCCCCCTTTTCCCTCCCCACTGTGTCCTACTATCTGCTTTTCTATTTTTGTATTTTATTCTATAATCTAATAAAACGTTAAAAAAAATTTTTTTTAAAAAAATACAATTGATATTCACAGCCTATAGCAGACATGTCAAACACAAGGCCCGGGGGCCGGATGTGGCCCGTGAAGTGGTTTCATGTGGCCCACGAAGCCATCCTGGAAACAGTGAGGGAACGGCCCCTGCTGCCTTGGCCCTGGCCCAGGCCAGCCAGGAGCCAATGTACAATTTTGTGATGGCCATCTTGGCACTTGCCCCGGTCCCACCCCCTTCTGCCAGAGACCCTCAGACCTGTCCCACTCCTGCCCAGGCCCCATAGGCCCCCTTGAGCGAATGATGTAGAACTGGCCACGCCCACCCAGTAGGCCACACCCACTCTGTCCATGCCCACCCAGTAGGCTGCACCCACTCTGGCCACACCCACCCGCCGCCCTCCCAGGGCAACCGCAATGCTGATGGGACCCTCAGTGAAATTGAGTTTGACACCCCTGGCCTATAGCATCAAGGCCTTTCAATTTGATGTTTGTGGGTGCCTAGCAACTATACAGTGTAGGACAAGAATGATAGAGATTGGTTGAATTTCTGCTGATGTCGCAAAACACTCTTCCCTACATAATACTGTCACGGGGATGAGCTGGAGCAGAACAGGGCCAAGAACGCTGGGGAGGGAATGGAAGAGACCTGATGTAAGAATTTAGACAAGAGGAAATAGGATGAAGTCAGGGAAGAAGCAGGGGAATAAGGGCGCAAATAACAGCCCCTAAAGGGAGGTTGGAGTTGGTATGGAGTGCCCGTCCGTTTAGTAACTCTGGGGATTCACGTTCCCAGCTTTTTCATTCCCATCGTTTTAACTAAGCATCTGAAAGGTGACTTTTGTTTTCCTCCCCAGTGCCTGCTACCCTGTGGGAAAAGCCCAGGACTCGAGCTGGGAAGGAAACTCCCATTCCACATGAAATTCCTGATCCGGCCCCTCAGGAGTTGCTCCAAAGCCCTGTAGCTCAGTCTGTGGAAGCTATAAGTGATGCCGTGGCGGGCCTGGGCTCCCTCCAGCTAGAAGACAATCTCATGGAAGAGGGCGAGACGGCTTCGAGTTCTCTCTCTCCTGATTCTAGCCCAGTGGGTGAAGAAACTCAACCCAAAGTTGGTGGATCCCCTAAGGAAGCGGAGCCAGCAGAGGAGGCACCAAGGGAAGGCGTATCGGCAGAGGGCTTCTCTGCTGAAGTAATGGCTCCTGACAAAGAAGTGAGTACCACCGCTTTTTTTCTTTATAGATCATGGGTTTTCCAGGCTGCTTTTCTCTTTTAGGGAATATTTTTCGCATCGGCTTGTACCTTTGCGAAGCTACGGCTGTTGCAAAGCAATTGAGGGCTTGTGTGAAAGATTGTGCATTCAGTCCCCGTGTGTTCCAGCTCAGGCTTCCTGGCCTCTCCACGGATCGTGTCGAGAATTGATTTAGGAATGTTAATGTTGCTTCATATTAAAGAGAAAGATAGGTAGCCCTGGGAATGCTTACCCTTCTCATTGTCTGAAGAGCTCACAATTAACCTAATGGACTGAGAAGAATAAACCAAACTACTCTGCATCTGTGATTTCTTCCTGTTTCCCCCCCCCCCCCCACTCCCTGCATAGGAAACTCTTGTTTTCATTTTTCCCTAGTTGCCTAACTTGGTTCCATGTCAGTGATTCTCTTAATTTAAAATAAAGTAACATCTTATTTTGAGTAGCATTCACTTGAGAATCTCTGCCTGTTAGCAACCTCTTTGCATATCAGGGTCCCTAACTCCTGGTCTGCAAGCGGTGGGCGAGCATGCGAAGCTTTATTTGCACATGCGCAGGAGCTAGGTTGTACACGGAAAACCATCCCCTCCGCTCCTCACTGCCACCGCTGCTGCCGATCCTTGGAGCCAGAAAGGTTGGGGAATGGCTGTGTTAGACTACAATTCCCATTACAGCCAAGATTTTTTGGTGATGCTGTATGGCAGGGGTCGCCAACCCCCGGTCTGTAGACCGGTAGTGGACCGCAGCATGCCAGCAACGGGTCCGCACAAACAAGCAAAGACCCATTCACGGGATGCAGGCAGCACACAAAACCACGCCCCCTCCGGTCCGCAGAAAAACCTCTCTCCACATAACCAGTCCCTGGTGTCCACAAGGTTGGGGACCTCTGCAGTATGGGAGAATGGAAGTCATAGTTCACATTTAAAGGAACTAAAGCTGATTTAGATGATAGTGTTTAACCAAAGGAAGCTCATTTCAGAATTCAGATGGTAAAAACTGCTCGACCCAATTGAAATATTTAAACTATCAAAGTTGGAAAGAGATCACAGAGGAGATAGTTAAGCCTCTTTCCCCTGACTCCTGTTGCCCTTTTGCCTTCAGCAAGACCGGCCCTGTTCATGAGAACAGTAGATACAGAAGCTGCATCTCTGCTATAAAATAACTACCTTTCAAGGACTTCTGAAAAATACCACCTCATATCATCTCAATCACCCTCTCTTCTTTCCTCTTACCTTCATCCAGGCCAGCCTGCAGCATCACCGCAGAATCAACATTGAGGTTGTCCTGTTGGATGAAGCAGCAGGAGGCTGTTCTTCGTTTGACAAGCAGCTTGGGGAAGGTGGGGCCGACAGTGTGAGTATTGGGAAGGGAGGAGATTGTTGGGAAGAGATCGGGACTAGATTTCTTGAGTCTGGAGAAAGTTGTGTTTGATAGAACTGCAACAGCATGTCAGTGGCCTAAGGAAGTGTGAGCAGCATGTTTGGCTTCCAGTCTCCTTGGAAAAGCCTTGAGTACTTATATGAGTCTTTCAGCTAGAGACGGAGGAGTCTATATAGAGTGAAAGTGATTTTACGTGGGTGGGATATACCTCCATATGGACATCAGCAAAGATTTCAGGAATGTTCCTGTGACGTGCAAGGTGTTAGAGGACAGAGAATCCATGTTGCTAGTTCTAGAATTAAATCTAGTTAAAGCCTGACTTCAGAATTAACACAGAGGTAATAAAAGAAGTGGTCCTTCAATGGTACATGCAAGTCCTATCAAATCTAATCAGATTCTGAATTAAAAGGAGGAGGATGATAGAAGCGCCTGGGGATTATTTAACAACCCGGAGAGCTGAAGATGCACAACGGGGAATTTCTGAGTTTAGCAAAAGTTTCAGAACGGGGAAGGGGGGGGGAGCCTAACTTGAAGAGATAAAGTCAAGGCGTGGATGTCAGGATAGAGGGATTCTTCTGCTATTTCTTTCCAGGGGCTCTTTTATGCCGTGACTCCCTTACCCTGGTGCCCCCACCTCAGCTCAGTGCTGCCTGTGCCTCCTGTGGGCTTGAATGTGTTGGAGCCTTGTGCAGAATGTGGTAGTGAGATGGAGAACTGGGTTTGTCTGGTGTGCTATAAGGTAAGGAATACCAGTCCTGGAATTGCAGCTTTGGGGTTAGCGGCTAGAAGTGGTTAGGTTTTGATAGACCCAGAGCCAATAATGACTCTCCCTGTTCTTGAAGGAAGCGTACTTAATAGCTTAGGGTGGGTAATTTTTTGGTGGACAGAGGCTATCCTCCAACCAATTTGCAGTCTCTGCTACACAGAGTATTACAGCTGATGGAGCAGTAATGCAACAATATCATCAAAGGGAGCTGCCTTTTCAGTTCATTCTCTATTTTGTTTTCCATACATAGTGCTAAATCTGATGGCATATGATGCCTTTTTTCTTTAGTTTCCCAGCCAAATTGGCAGAAACTCATACCAACTTTGAGAGCTCTCTGGAGTAAAAAAAGAACTGATTATGCACAAAGTGCTCATGCTTTAAGGCGGCTCTTGGTATTCCAATAATATTTTCTTCTGGAGTTGCTAATTTTGAGTTCTTGCTCTGGGGGCTCATTGTCTCTATGGCAGGCAAGGAGAAGTTCCTCCATGTGCTCTTGGCCAGGAGCTATTTTAGTGATTTCATTGACCTTCCTCTATCATCTTTCAGTTGACTGGCTTCAGTGGAATACTCAACAGCTGTGTTTGTTCGCCACCATTACTTTCTTTCCTGTAATATTGTCCATTTGCTTTGTGGGGAGCATGCCTTCCAGTAAACTGAAGACCAACCCCCTGCTCAGGCAGGAAACCCTATACCATTTCAGACAAATGTCTGTCCAGTCTCCTCTTAAAAACTTCCAGTGTTGGAGCATTCACCACTTCTGGAGGCAGGTTGTTCCACTGGTTAATTGTTCTGTCAGGAAGTTTCTCCTTAGTTCTAGGTTGCTTCTCTCCTTGATTAGTTTCCACCCGTTGCTTCTTGTCCTGCCTTCAGGTGCCTTGGAGAACAGCTTGACTCCCTCTTCTTGTGGCAGCCCCTAAGATATTGGAACACTGCTTTTATTTTATTTTATTTATTTTATTTTTATTTTTATTTTTATTTTTATTTTATTATTATTTTATTTATTAAATTTATATCCGGCCCAGCTCCCCAATAAGGCATCTGTGGGTGGAAATCGTGACATCCTAGATCTGTGCCTTTAATGTTTCACCCTGCCCTCCTGAAATACTCTATTCCTTTCAGGTCTGTTGTGGACGCTACATTAATCAACATATGCTGGATCACAATAAGGAATCTGGGCATCCACTGGTACTTAGCTTTGCAGATCTCTCTGCTTGGTGCTATGACTGCCAAGCCTATATCCATCACCCAGTGAGTAGTAATTCCTTCTCCTCCTCCTCCCCAAATTTAATATTGAACTGCACATCTGAGGATCATATGAGAGAAATGCAACATTTTCTTCTTTCATTGGCCATCAAGATTGTCAGTTATGCAGAGTTTATCGTATTTTATTGCATGTGGGAAGCATAGGAAGTAATTACGGAGCATGATTTAGGGGAACCTTTTCAACTCTGGTGTGCTCCAGAAGGGTTTGGATTGCAACACCAGGACATTCAACTAGTTGTTATCCAATAGATCTGGAGCATCATGTTGGGGAAGGAGGGAGGAATCCCTTTAGGAAAACCTTCTTAGTGTTTTGAGGAGACAGAGTTTTAAGTCAGTATATCTTGGATGTTTGGCAGGCATAGCCCAGCCACATATGACATAGATTTTTCAGTTTCCTTCCGGTTTTGTGCTTTTGGGACATGTTGGACTCTAAGTCCCATCATCCCTGGCCGGCACATCAGTAAAACGCTTGATTAGGGAAGCCTTTAGATTGCTTTTTAGATTGATAATCGTTTTAAGGACATTGAACTTAGACCACAAATAGGGAAACTAGTTCACTCTCAGTCATAGAAGTTTACCCGGGGGCGGGGGGGGAGTTTTGGGCTAGTCCAGTGGTGGCGAACCTATGGCACGGGTGCCAGAGGCGGCACTCAGACCCCTCTCTGTGGGCACGCGCGCCATCACCCCAATCCTAAGCCTTCAGCTAGGTCAGTGGTGGCAAACCTATGGCATGGGTGCCAGAGGTGGCACTCAGAGCCCTCTCTGTGGGCACGCGCGCTGTCGCCCCAGTCCTAGGCCTTCAGCTGGGTTTTATAAAACCTTTTCGCTTTAGGCCTCTGCCGCCGTGTACAAAAAAAAAAGGTTCAATCAATCAGTCAATTTCAACTTCTTGTGGGGAAAAAAAAAGATCTTGCAAAGTTGGAATTGATTGATTGAACATTTTAGTCCCACCCAGTCTGCCGTTAACACCACAGCCATGCCCACCCAATGGGCCATACCCACCAAATTGGCTACACCCACCCAATGGGCCACACCCACCCAATGGCCACACCCACCTGGCACCTGACGATGCATAAATGGGTTTTGGGTTGCAGTTTGGGCACTCAGCCTCTAAAAGATTTGCCATCACTGAGCTAGGTTTTATAAAACCTTTTCGCTTTAGGCCTCCGCCGCCGTGTACAAAAAAAAAAAAGGTTCAATCAATCAGTCAATTTCAACTTCTCGCGGGCAAAAAAAAAGATCTTGCAAAGTTGGAATTGATTGATTGAACTTTTTAGTCCCACCCAGTCTGCTGTTACCATCGCAGCCATGCCTACCCAATGGGCCACGCCCACCCGGCACCCAACGATGCATAAGTGGGTTTTAGGTTGCAGTTTGGGTACTCGGTCCCTAAAAGGTTCGCCATCACTGGGCTAGTCTCATGGTCATATAAGAGGAGCAAAATAATTATGTGTATTGCTTTAAATGAAAGGCTGGGTGTAAAGACAAATAAATATCCAGTAATATCTATAGGAGACCTTGCTCTTAGGAGAGAGGCATTGCCCCCCACCCTCTTTTATACAAGTAGCAAAGCAGCTTATCTTCTTGTAAGAAAGAGCATTAAGCAAATGGCTGGTGTGGAATGGATTTCCTTTTACTGGTAATGGTGTCATTTGTTATTTGGGGTAAAATACAGACTAATGTTGATGGAAGAAGGGGGACAAACTGAACAGCTGAGTAAAACTTCATGCCAACAAATTCAAAGTGCTAAGGGCCACACAATATGGGACATACATAGGATTTTATTTATCACAGTGCAAGAGTCAGAATTTGAAAAAGAAAATGGCTGCTGGGGAAGGAAAGAATACATTTCTCTGGGCACTGTGATTCAAGGGGAAAGTTCCTTCTATACATTGTGTTGGGGAGAAAGGAAAAAATGGAAGGCAATATTTCTGAATGGCTTGCAGTTGTCCCCTAGGTCAGGGGTCCCCAACCCCCGGTCCGTGGACCAGTACCGGGCCACAGCATGCCAGCAACCAGGCCGCACAAACAAGCAAAGCCCCATCCACGAGATGCAGGCAGCACACAAACCACGCACCCTCCGGTCCACGGAACAACCTCTCTCCACGGAACCTGTCTAAATTCAGAAATCTCACAAATACATAACTCTGTCTCTCAGCTTTACCAACCCTAAGGCTGTTACATTAGTCTCCCTAAAGAGAAAAACACAGGGTGGATGGCCGAGTCCAAGTACTGATGCTCAGTGTGAGTTTCTTTTTCTTCAGGTCCTTCTTGAAGCCAAGTGCCAGGCTCACAAGCTGAAGTTTGGAGTGGACATGCACCTATCTTCCTAAGGTGACTTTGTCCAGAGGGAAGTCCTAAGATTGAATGCTGCACAATCAACCATCATTTGACCTCACTGAACTGAATCCGAGGCTTAAAGGGCTCTTTGTGCCAAAAATAGCCAGCAATCATCAATTGCAATACCACCAGCAGCCATAAATCAACCACCAGCACCCTCACTGCTTCCACTAAGACAAAGAATGTCCTCTTCTGGTCCAATCCACGAAGAGGAATAATCAAATGTTAGCGCACTAAGGATATCTTTGCTTCCAGTCAGAAGTACTTTGCTTTCTTCAATGCTGAAGAAATACCCTGCCAATTTTTTTTTTACTAAAGGGACAAGGGACTCGCTTTTCCAGTGTCTGATTGTGCAAGACTGCATTTCCTCTCTACATTACTGTATATTCCTCTAAAACATCTCTCCTCCATGTTGCAGTGTTTTCTGGCTCTGTTGGGAAAAGCCTATGTCGATTTTAAAATAATCGGCAAGACATTGGAGTGAACGAGAGACAATTCCTTTTGAGGTTAGCGTGGGATGTGATGAGTGGGATGTGATGGTTTCCCTTTGTTAAGGATCTGCGTTGCAATTTTAAGACCAGGTTCACACAGTGTATATGCCTGTATGGGTAAAAGAGAGAAAGGAAAATCTCCATTTCCACACAAAGCAGGCTAACCTGAGCCACAACAGCCAAACCACTGATTATGATGAGTCGTGACACTTCTAGAATGGTATTTGAACCACTATGGCAAACCCTGCATTTATGTGCAGGTAAACCAGAGAATGGCCTGTTGCCAAAGAGAATGTGAGAATTGGGCTTTGATAGCTTTAGTGGAAATAACTTGGTGTAGTTGTCTTATTAAGCAAGGAGTTAGGGTGGCCTTCCTTAGGGATGAGCTCCTGTCCTTGGCAAATGACTGGGGAAAGATTGGAATAGATTCCCTGGCCACGTCCGAGGTGGTAGGGCTGTGAGGGTGGGGTGGCTTAGGTGTACAAGAGGAAAGCCTTCGAGCTTCTCTTCTGTCAAGCTAAATAGTGATCAGGAGGGGAAAAATAATATTTGGGAATTGGTAACCACACCTCGTCTTTAAATAAGAGCAGCCAGTGTGGTGCCATTCAGGTTTTTGGTTTATAGCTTCCATTGTCCTTGATTATGTTAGTTGGGTTGAATGCCATGTCCAAAGCCTCTAGAGAGGACCAGTTTGCTTCCTGCTCCGAAAGCTGATGGAGAAAAAGGGTATTTGTTGAAAAAAGTTAATGGGGGAGGGTGGCAAGAAGAAAGATGAGCGGGAAGGGATCACTGTCTGTTTGAAAGAAGAGCATCAACGTCCACACGAGGGTGCATCATTTTCCAGGGCCGGCCCTGGTGGTTTGGGGGAGGGGTTATGGGTATTAACAGGGTTGATATTGAAACTTGGAGAACGTTTAGTTGGATTGTAGCCTTCACTTAAAAAAAACACGTTTGTATGCTTCTCTGCTTGATTTGTACCCTTTCTAATTCAAATAAAGTGCATCTTTGCCTGCAATTGTATATGTGGGTGTATTTAGGGATGGATCTGTATTTAGAGGGGTCTTGGAGGAGAGAGAAGTGCATTGTTAAGCTTTTCAGGGTGGGACTGATGTGTCCTCATTCCAGGATTCAGCTCAGCTTGTGGTTGCCGTGTTGAGTTTATCCTGGCCTCACTTTCTGCCAGTACCTACGTCCTCACAATTTCCTATAACAGGTATGCATTTCAAAAAGATACTGTAGGCCCAATAAGGAGAGTCTGGTGGTATATTGGTCACAGTACTGAATTAAAAGTAGGAAATCCAGGTTCTTAGGCACAGAAACCACCTGGCTGATTTTGGGCCAGTCACCTGCTCAGCTCTGATTCATATCAGACTGCAGCAAGTTGGCTGATAAACAAAAACTCCTTTGTCACATCATGCACTGATAGCTTTGCTGTAAGAACTAGGAGAGCACGGTGCAAAAGCTGAGAGGCTTTGCAACTTTGTGGGACAAATGCTAAGAAAAACAACAGCAGCCACATGACGGATCCATCGAGCATTTGGGAAGCATTAGTCCCTTTCCCTTGTTCCCTTTCCTTGTGGCCTAAATTGCTAGATGATTCATTGGATCTGTTCAATCTATTTGTTTATGACACAACCACAAAAAATTACTGTTGATAATTATCTGTCCCCTATGATTTGTTTGGCAGCCTGCCCCAGCATTTTCTGATAGGCAAGAATGGATGAGCATTAGCCGTCATCTGTTTTCCTGCCGGCTGATGCAGTCTGCTGAGGATCTACCTTCTGCTAATGGCAGCAGACAACCAATAGATTGCAAGGATAGTTGGGGCGGGGACAGAGATAAAGATAACTGGCCAGTAGAAAAACTGGGTGGATTCCATGTAATTTAGGGGTGGCATTTTTGTCTGAAGGCCACAGACTACTCACTTTTATATAATGTGCAATCACGTCTCTGAACATTTTCTCTTCGTAGATAGCTTTTCTCTCTTGCTTGTTTTTAATTCCCTCATCCCACCACAATCTCTACACATTTTCTTCCCAATGTCTGCATACATTTTCATTCCTGAATCTCCCCTTTTGGTCTGACCCATCCAACTAATGTTAACAAATTTACTTTTCTCTGATCTCAGTGTTCTTCTCTCCACTCTTCTCAATTGCCATAGTTCGTAGAGTTCCTGTTTTCTTGAGAAAACACAGTATAGTAAAGGTATCTCAGATGCTGGTGGGCTGAGCAATATGGCACTTGTAGAGTGGGCCCGCGAGCAGCCATAGCCCTTATTGATTTGTTTGGAGGGAAAGCTTTGCTCCGATAATAATGATAATTTTCTTTAATTCAGCAAACCTTGAGTTTTCCTTGAGCATGTATATTTCTCAGGTGCCTTGTTTATGCTCCTGTTCCATTGACACTTAACATTCACTAGAGGGAGTAGATTTCAAATTCATTGTATATAGGGAGCTTTAAGCATTCTAAGCATTTCTCAGTAATGCATTCAAAAATCCTCTAAAGTATTTAAGAATTATCATATCACCTCTACGTTGCAAACGAAAGAAACAGAAAGATGCTGCCTACCTCATTGCCCCTGAATTTCTGGCAGAAAAAAAAAATGCAAGTTAGATTAGCCCCTAGTCTTTTAGGTATAGTTCTCACTACAGCGGGTAAGTCTATATTGACATATATGCCTATATATCAGCGGAGGTGGCAGAAAACTTGGCTGAATGCCCTTGTCAGAGCAGAGCAGCAGATGGCCGAGCTGCAACCCATCTCCCTTATTCCCCCTGTGTGTGACGTATCACACAAGCTGTGAATGTGAAGTGGTATAGTCCAGGCAGGGGTAATCACTGCTTCAGCAAACTGACCTACAGCAGTTCTGGATATTAATGGACTGTATCAGTATCCAAGCACTTGCCTACAAGGTGCTTGCTGCCTCCTTCTGGAAGTGGCTAATTCCTTCCCTGGCATTTGCACGCCTGTAACTCATGCCTGGTGAGAAGAGGAGAAAGGGGACCCCGTTTCTACCCCCTCCTCTCCTAGTTCTATCAAGCCAGAGCACAATTTAGCAGTGGAGAACTGGTCAACCTCGGCATTCATCCTCTTGTGTGGAAGATGAATTGGGCAGCAGATGCTCTGAATCCAGCCCTACTCTGTCCTAGTGGCTCTTGCTCAGAAAGACAGAGGGAGAGGAAGGGGCAAGGCCAGTGGGCATTTGGCCAAGTGGCTGCTTCTGTCTCCCAGGCAGGAGAAGTAAGAAGCAGTGTAGAGAAGGATGAGCTTGGCAAAGGAAAGAAACCAATTCCCTTCCCCCCTCCCTCACAGCACCCAGCAAAAGGAGAAAGCCAATCTTGGAGAAGGAGGCAATGTAGCACTGCTCCCCCCTTCCTCCATTAACATCAGTGGAGGAGTGCCCAGACTGCAGAGGAAAAAAGCTCACCCCAGGAGATCCCTACAAGGAACGGGGGGGGGGGGACTCTGCTGCCAGATTCCAGGGGTGGAGAACCTGACAACTCGGTGGAGAAGTGGAGCTGCTGGAGCAGAGGTATGCAGAGCTTTTTCCCCAAAGGAGGAGGAGCTGAGCAAAGGAAAGGAGAGTTGCCAGAGAAGGGAGGCATCAACTGACTTCAGGTGTGAACGCTCTGGTAGGATTTGGCTCCTGGGAGAAAGAGAAAGAAAAGCACTTCTTGCAGAAGGACACTTGCGGCAGGTCCCTCAAAGGAGACGTGGACCATGTTGGCAGCCCGAGAAGCAGCAGCTCTCTATCAGACCGATTTTGTGCGCAATGCCAGGGCAGTGGGTGCTCTCTGGGCTGGCTGTAGCCTCTGCTTTGGCATCTTGGAGGTGGTGGTGCTTATCCAGCCAGCATGGGTGCAGACAGCACCCCTCACCTATCAGCTGCCAATCTCCGGGGCCCTCTCTGACCCCAGTGTGAGCGCCGTGGGCTCCTTCGGCCTCTACCAAGTCTGCACGGAGCAGGATGGGGTCCTCCAGTGTGAAGGATCGCTGGTCACTCTAACCCCCATCCCATCTTTCAAAGCAGCTGCTGTCTTTGTCCTGATGGCCCTGGTGTTGGTGATGGGCAGTGTGGCCTCCTTGGGTCTTTTCTGGGTCTGCAGCGCAGGGACCGTCTACAAGGTGTGTGCCTGGCAGCAGCTTTCAGCAGGTAAGAGAATCCAGGTTGGGCTGTCATTTTTGAAAAGGTAAAGTTAGAAGGGGGGAGGGATGGGAGTGGGATAGGGATAGGGAAAGAATCTGTAAAAAGGGATGCTGCTGAAGCTCGGGTCTTATACGAGCCGTGCTGTAAATTTAACAATTGAATTTGT
Organism: Protobothrops mucrosquamatus; assembly: GCF_001527695.2. Lineage (NCBI taxonomy): Eukaryota > Metazoa > Chordata > Lepidosauria > Squamata > Viperidae > Protobothrops > Protobothrops mucrosquamatus. Next base: position 385,102 of record NW_015386643.1, on the reverse strand, counting down.
AAGGCAAACCACAAAGTTTAGTTTCTTCTTGATGGAGATAGAAACAGTCAAATTCAGACAAGACCATGCAGGCTTCACTCTGAATAAATGGAAATGTTCAGAAGCAGAGGTTTTGTTTCCCTTCCAAGAGGGTCCCTGAGTATGCCGATTATTCTTCATTTGCTACAACGAGAGAAATTTGTTTTTTACATCTGAGTGAGCCTGCATGTCCTTCACTATCAGGGATCCTATCTCCATCAGGCTAGACTGCAAACCTGGCCTTTCACCTTAGAAGATCTTAAGTGGCAAAACTCTGCTTCTGGTCTGATCAGCAATAGCAGCTTTAAGAATGAAGGTGGTTCCAAAGACCAGGCTTTGGAGTTATCAAAAGTCAGAGAAAGTGGGATACAATCCATGAGTAGGGCACAGTAGGAAGCAAAAGTTAGTTCTGCATCCAGGTAAACCAGACACCATTCTAAACAAGGTAAACTCTGAAACTGGTCTGAGTTGCGCAAATGTACATTTCATTTTTGTGTGTTGTATTTACTTTTTTGTGCAGTGTGCCCTGATTTGTTTTTGTAACAGTATAGAACAGTGGTGGCGAACCTATGGCACGCGTGCCAGAGGCGGCACTCAGAACCCTCTCTGTTGGCACGCGTGCCACCGCCGCCAGCAGCAGGTCCACCAGGCTGCCCCTGCCGCCCAGAGCAGGAGCCCCGCCCAGCACAAAGGAGGCGAAGCGGCCAACTAGCAAGCTCAAGTAGAGGTGGTAGAGCAGAGGTTACCAACCATTGTCGATTGGTGGACTGGAAGAAAAGGGAGGGGGAAGCATACATGCGTGCATGCATGCACGGGGCCACGAGCAGGCACACGCTGCAAATGGGGCGGGGCTAGTGCCTGCATGATACTCACCAGCCCTGCCCCTTTCTTACATGGTGCAGCGCCTTGTATCTGCACCCCGCGGCGCAGCGGCAGCTGTTTTTGCGCCTTGCAGCACGGTGGCCCATTTTTGTGCCCCCAGGTTTTGCATGCCAGAGGCGGCACTCAGAGGTGCCTCCCTGCCCCCCCCCCCGAGGGCACCACAATGTTGATGCGACCCTGGCACTTTGCAATAAATAAGTGGGTTTTGGGTTACGGTTTGGGCATTCGGTCTCTAAAAGGTTCGCCATCACTGGTATAGAAGGATGTGGAAAACATGCAGGGTTGGGGATGGGGCTGTTGTGTTTTCAGGTGTTGTCGGTCGATGCCCATGTCTTTTCAAGTGTTCTCTGTGGCGATAAAGGCTACTGGCTTGGTTTAGAATTAAATGCTAACTTGGGAAGCTGAATTATGAGTTCAGGAATCCTGAGTGAACTGAGAGCTCTTCTGCAGCTCTCATTCCTTCCAATTAGGGCAGGGTAGGATAAGTTCTTGACGGACAGTGTCAGTTATTAACTAGCAGGAGGATAGCGCCACAGATGTTGATACCATCAATCTCTTCTTAAAAACCTCCAGTGTTGGAGCACCCACAGCTTCCAGAAGTTGTGGGTGCTCCAACAGTGCAGGTTTATAAGAAGAGATCGAACCATTTGTCTGAAATGTTAGTATGGTTTCCTGCTTGAGCAGGGGGTTGGACTGGAGGACCTCCAAGCTCCCTTCCAACTCTTGTTATTCTGTTATTCTGAAATGCCAAAACACGTTGAGACTGGTCAAACTGAAAAGCAACCGATTCTTATCGCTCCCCACTGGCTTCAGAATTATGGGCCCTTTAGAAAGCATCTCCAATGGACCATTTTAACCTGGAAATTCTGGGATAGAAACTTCCACAGGTTGAAGCCAATTTTCTTGAATTTTCTCTGTGAACCAAAAATTTCTGGTGATCTAAGAGCACTTGTTACCTTTTTTGTTACCTTTCAAATACAACCTTGGGAGAGAAGATATGTGGATACGGCCATGCATTAATTCAAATTCAGACTGGAAAAGGTACTTCAGAGCTCACAGGGGCATGCAAGTAGCACCTTTGGCAACTCTGTAAACCAGGTTTATCAAACTGTTGGTCACAACTCCCTATGACAGTGGTTCTCAACCTGTGGGTCGGGACCCCATTTGGGGTCGATCGACCATTCCATGGGGGTCGCCAAGCAAGGCTGTCCACCATTTTTTTTGTCCGCCATTTTTTTTGTCCACCATTTTTTTACCCCTTTTCCGGCGGGTGCCTTACCTCCCTTGGGCTGGGCCAGCTGGTGGTCGGCCTGCTCCGTCTCTGCCGCTTGCCAGCTACGCCTCGGCCGGCGCAGGGGGCGGAACCACGTATGCGCGGCGCTCCCGGGCAGGGAAAGTCCTCGACTTACGACCGGTTGGGTAGTCCTCGACTTACGACTGGTTTAGTCCTCGACTTACGACCGGTTTAGTCCTCGACTTACGACCGGTTGGGGTCGCGGCATTAAAAAGGTTAAGAACCACTGCCCTATGAGGTCAAGAGCAAGTTTGAGGGGCTTGTGCACACCAAGCAGGAACAGTGTTGAAACATACTCCCTCACTGCCTGAATAAGCAAAATTGGGCTTTTCTATTTCATTTCAAATATAAATCCAAGATAAATGTGGAATGTACAGCAGGAAGGTCTCTTTCAGAAATAAAAATCCAGATTTCAGGAATTATGCCAAACGTTGTTCAAAATATGGTTGTAAATGTGGTAGGGGAATATTATTTATTTGCAATAAAAAGATTTTATATTATAAAGTTGCAAGGTTCTATCACACTTTTCATATAGAGTTTAAAATCTGATAATTAAAGTACGGTAAATGGTATGTTTCTTTCTTGCACAACCCCAAATTCAATGAAATAGGTTATTGTATTTGCAGCACTGTCATTCATTTATCACCTTTAGGAGTCATGGCACTGCAAAGCTGGAGGATCCCTGCCTTCAACCAAACTGGTTTTTTTTTTCTGGGATTCTGCTGCAAAAGAACAGGCACCCAGTCCTACCTCATTTAGCAACCATTGGCAGTTATGACTACCACAGAAAATTTTCAACCAATTCACATGTTTATGACCTCAGATCTGTAAAAAAAAGGAAAGTTGAAGTAAGATCTTTAGTGCGGTCACAGTTTCAATCAATGACTGCTGATTGAATGGCTAAGTTGCCAGTCCAAATTGGCATTAAATGAAGACTATCTATACTAGTATATATCTTAGGGTCATTTACATTTACCCAGTCAGCAATCACGCTGTCTGCTGATATATTTATCAAAACAGCAGGAGAGATCAGTAGTATATGCTGTGCAGTTACCTTGACAGCAGCCATAGTGAAATTTCACCTGCTTTTGGCTAAGCCAGGCTGGGGGAGGGATGGACAACATAGAAACTAAAATAGAAATCTGCAGTGTGCTAATGAAGTTAGAGCCACCATGGATGCAAGCTGGGGGGGAGGATTTATTCTGACACATTCTCTCTCCTTATGCCTATTGGTGGGGAATGAGTTTCCAAAAAAAGGGAGAGTTTGAGACTCATTTTTGCAGAGGAAAACTCTCACTTCTGGATTCAGTGCAGAAGCAAGAAGAGGTTAGAAATCCCAGCGGAAGCTCCTTTGTCATGGTTGATTGGGGGGGGGCAGTTCAACCCAAAACAAACCTGGGGATCCCTTAAGTGGAAACCAACCTTCTCCAGCTGTAGAGCTGACTGCATTTTCATGTTTGCATAAAGCATTCCTTCTTTTCTTGATCCGGTTAAGCATGTCGTGTGAAGCGAGTCACAGGGAGAAGGATATCAAGACTGGAAAAGTCAGTGAGTTTGTATTCTACAGCAGGGCTTTTCAACCAGTGGTACGGGTACCACCTGTGGTACATTGGCACCTGGCAAGTGATACGCAACCATCCTAGAAAAGTGGTAGTGGGGGAGGGGAATGAGCTGAACCGGTGGTAGCACCCACAAGCCTGAGCGAGAGACGGCTGGAGCTGCAGGGCTGTCAGGGCTCAGCGGAAGCGCCAGGATCAGCGCCAGGCTCCAGCTGGAGCTCGGTGCTGATCCTGGTGCTTCTGCTGAGCCCTGAAGAAGCACCGATCAGCTGGAAAGCAGCACTGATCCTGGCGCTTCTGCTGAGCCCAGAAGAAGCGCCAATCAGCTGGAATGTTGCAGCATCTCCAGGGTCTTGTGATTTACATTCAGATGCTTGGCAATTGATTCATGTTTATGACGGTCACAGTGTCCCAGGGTCATGTGAAGTGACCAAAACCTGCTGCAACCCCCAGCAGATGGGGGGAATAAAAACCAAACACCCCCCCACCCCACCCCCGCTGCCAATCCTCAACAGAAATGCTCACAATGAAAACCTTGGACAGGAGGAAGAGCACGGCCGGGCGGGCAGGCAGGTGTCTTGCTCAGCTGTGGCTTGGGGGGCATTTTTTTCAGTGCCATTGTAACTTCGAACAGTCACTAAGCGAACTGTTGTAAGTTGTACTTTATCACTGTTTCCTTTTGGGGGGGGTCATCAAGTTTTTGACACCTTGCTAGGCGACTGGTGGTACTCGGATGTTGCCATATCCTAAAAGTGGTACAATGGGTGAAAAGGTTGAAAAGCCCTGTTCTACAGCATGTGTCTATATGGATTCCGTTAATTCTGTCTCTCTCTCACACACACACACCCTTTTCCTCTTTGCCCATCTCTCTCTCTGTCTCGCAGCAACTTGTCAGGCTCTTGGCTGCCTGGTCTTTCCAGATGGCTGGGGAGCGCCAGAGGTGAGGGCTCTGTGTGGGCCCCAGGCCAGGAGCTACACCTTGGGTACCTGCTCGATCCACTGGGCCTTTACTCTCGCCTTGCTGGGCATCGCTGACGCATTGGTTCTGGCCACCCTCGCTTTCGTGCTGGGAAACAGGCAGGATGCTCTCTTGCCTGCAGGCTACACACCACCCCGAGAGGGGAGAGGTAAGCATGGGCACATCTTGTGCCCTTTCTGCCTTGGTAATAAATGGAGCCAATGGATGCTTCGACAAAGCCAGCTGCCTGAGAGGCAGGACTGGCAGCCACGTGAGCTGTTGCTTAGTTACAGGCAATGAGACACCCAAATGCAATTGGGATTAAGACTGTCCTGCCACTGGTATTCTGACTGTGACGTGAATAAAGCGCATTCTTTCTTGCATCTTACAAATATCCCTCCCTTTGTCTTACATATGCAAAATAATAATAATAAAAAACCCTGCTTGTTCTCAAATTATGTGCAGAGACTCCCTAAAAAACTGGGAGCTGCAAACCTGGGTCTTCTTCAATTTATGCTAATCTTTGGAAGAGATACGAAAATATCCTGTTCTTGTGACTAAATGGTTTGGGCAAATGCCAAGGTATTTCTCTCACCTGCCTCCTTTTTGGCACCAACAGGAAGCCCAGACTAATTTGTTCAGTGTGGGTTTGTATTAGCCTTGATTTGTGAGAAATGTTAGGGTTAATAAAGCTGGGGTGAAAAAAATCCAGACAATTATTTGATAGAACTGAAGAATCTGAGTTTTCTGCCTCTCTTTGATCTTCTGCAGCCCAGATATGATAATCCTAGATATATCTCAAAACTGATATCAGGTTAGTGAGGCTTACTGAAACTTATATGCACATTTAGAGCTCATTTGAATGATAAACAGTTGAGAAATTCACATAGACACAAACACCCAATTGCTGGCCTTTAATCTTGATTTTACCACAGACTGACAGGTCAGGACAATTATAGGAAATTAAAACGGCACCATTTTGTTCCAATTTAAAATGTTGCTGCTGTGTCTGCCAAAAAGGATTTATTAAGGTTAGAGAACATGATGTTAGCATCCCTCAAGTTTGCAGAGTGCTCTGTCACAAGCCCTGCTGTGGGAAGCTCACATGACTGATTGGTGTGTAAAGCTTCAAAGAGCCAGCAAAACTCCTTCGACTGCAAGGTTAATTATCGCTCAAGCATGATGGCAATTAAAGTCAGTGCATCTGGGGGGCCCTCAGCTGGAGAGGGCTGGCTTAACAGTTGCCTGTAAATTCAGAAACGATGTCGGAAAAGACAACGCTGAAACTCCCATCTTTTCCATATTCCCTTTCCTCTTCAATGTACATGCATTGCGAAGCACATGCACACATGTGCGCATACGCATACATGAAACAACCAAGGGAGAGGACAAAACATCAGGCCTTTTATTTTTTTAATCCAATTACCTTGAGAAAACACACTTCAGGAAATAAATGAAGCACTTTTATCTGACTGGGTGATTGCCCATCATTTTGTACCCCACAAGTATCTTCCTTCCTTCCTTCCTTCCTTCCTTCCTTCCTTCCTTCCTTCCTTCCTTCCTCATAATGCAACCTTTTTAGGGTTTATAAGTCTTTTTAAATGGGTTTTTAGTGCTATTTTAGAGGAGTGGGTAGAGAAGTGGACTTTGCTTCAAAACCCCAAATGCCTTGGGTATCACAGGTTTTAGAAAGTATCTTATAACTTCTTCCTTTTCTGCTTGTGGCATGTGTTTAGGTGTGACTTCAGCGCTGACTCCGGATTGATCCCAACCAGCAAACATTCTTCAGAGGGGGATATGTCATGGTTTTGCTGTACCCGTTGCAATAAATTTTAGAAAATGATAATATTATGGTGTCTTATTAGTATCTTTCATGATTATTTGAAATTGTTTGTAAAATCTTTTTCTCTCATTCAGGGCTGGACAACAGAAGGCTCACAGGCAATATATGGCTTCCTAATTCTAGATTTTTGCATGTCAAAAATGTCACCCAGTTAAAATTTGGCAGCAAGTAATAAATTTACAGTAAGGTGATTTCCAAGGGATGTTCAGCACGAAATGACGGTAGTCCTTAGCAGGTTTCAACTTTAGTATTTAAAATAATCCCCAATTTCCCCCACCCTCCCCAAAATGAAACAAAGAACAGAATGTTCCAGATTTATCCAGACTGCCATACTCGCCAAGGCCTCTGGCAGATGAAAAATTACAGTTGAAAAAAGAAAAAAGACCTAGTTGCCAAAAAGCTTCCAATTCCTGAAATTGTTTGTTGTCAGAATCCTCTATGACATGAAAAGAATTGGGGAGAAGGTGCATCCCTCCAGGAAAAAACTCCGTGATGTTCAAGTTGTACTGAACTCATTCAATATAACATCTGGAAGAGAACAAAGTTGTCTTTATGTATATGGCCATCCAACTCACTCTCAGTGACTCTGATGGATCATCACCTCTCTTATCAGAACTTCTTGTTTAAGGCAAGTATCTATTACTAGAAAACCAATATAGCTTGACATGGTTACCATTTTTTGAAGATTCTTGACTTTTGAAAGCCCAGAGATAGACTGTTCATTCAGCACCAACCTCTTTCTTCTAATAGTACCCTCTAGGCCAGGGGTGTCAAACTCGCTACGTCACGTGATGTGTCAAGACTTTTTGCATTGCCAGAGCTAGGGTGTGGCCTCCGTATGATGCAACTGGCCTGTGGGCCAGCAGTTTGACACCCCTGCTCTAAGCCTTCCTAGATTTAGGGTCAAATCCCAGTGTAAGGATTTTTGTTTTCTTCTGTGGGTGTCTGGAAACCTAAAGTATTGAAGTATCTTTTTGGTTTATAATTTGATTAGATTTACTATCTGGCTCTATCAGCTTATTTCTAATACTGATGGAGACAGGGCCCCAGAGTGGAGCTAAGGATAATGGTCTATCTGCACCAAGTCCTGGATGCCCAACTTCTTTCAAGCTTAGTTGCCCTTGACCTTTTGAGTATAAAGGTGGGGCCCACACTCCAAGATATAGGCCCAGCTGAAACTAAAACATTTGAAGGTAAATTAACTAAATATAAGAAATATGATGCCTTCCCATGCATGTCATCATCATTCTATAAATTAGAATTTCATGGCAAATTCTGGCGTTCTGAGGGCCACATCCAAGGTTCCCCAAAATTTTCCACAGGACAACACGAACAAGACCACTGCTACAATAAAATACCTGGTGGGACTTTTTATTCAGTAATTCATCAACATTAAAACTCTGGCCACAAGCATGATTGAACATGGCAACAAATCAGCAAGGGCAGCGTTGGTGTTTATGTAGGCCAACGAGGGTTGAACACAAGGGGTCTTACAAACCAGACAGAAACAAGCAGGTGGAAACAGGGAAGGAGGGGTGAGAGGCAGCATCAGTGAAGGAGAAATATTAAGGCAGTTGGAAGGTTTTTTGGGGTGGGTGGAAATTTGTTTAAGCCACATTTTAAAAAAAAAAGCCAAGAAGTGAGAAGAATGAGGCTGGCGATACCTAGCTCTGGCTTTGGAGGGAGGTAGGAACTAACCATCAATGAAAAACCATCTCCTTAGCTGAAAAGAGCTTTCCATCAGGGCACTGAGAAGGTCAGTGAAGAGAAAAGCGGCCCTCCCCTGCATACACTTTATAGAACATAAGTAGGATTTGGGGATCCCAGTCCAAGGTTATCCCCCTTCTTTCCCAGTATTTTGGGGTCACAGGTAGGACAGAGGCAGGAAAGAACACGAGGTGCCACTCACAGTCCATTGACATTCAAAGGGGGGGAAACTCATCAGTGAGGTTGCTCCCCAGTTTTTGTTTTCACAGAAACCAATTCTCATTATTCAGAGAGATACCGAAGCCTCTGGGTGCCCCCACTCATACTCCGTCTCCCACCCACCACTTCTCCTTCTGTCCGCTTGACTCGCTGCAGCTCGTCCCCACTCTCCCCACCAAGACGCTTGACCCGCAGAAGATTGGGGGGTTCGGGTAGGTCTCCTCCATCAAAGATGGCACGACGCAGGCGTCTGGGAGTCAGTGGGAGACGCTGCGAAGGCATGTTGCTTGCTCCTGATAGGATCCTGCCAATCAGATACCTGAAAAGAACAGAGAAAGGTAGAATTGGGGGCTTACCAACCCACCCATGGGAGTATTTTAATCTGCAAGAATCTTTTGCAGGAAACAGACACAGGAGTTGTTTTGCAGAGTCGGTCAGTTCATACTGTATACCAGTGATGGCGAACCTTTTAGAGACCGAGTGCCCAAAAAACGGCCCCGCCTGCCCCCGTTCCACTCCTGCTCTGCCTCACCCCACCTGCTCTGCCCCCACCCCGGCCCCGCCCACCCACAGGGCCACCCACTGCCTCCACAGATTGCCCAGGCGGTCCAGCAGCGCCATGGCGGCCATGCCCTCTGCCCACATCCCGCAGCATAATCTGCGTGCGACGGGGCACAAGGGTGGAGTCTTGTCCCCGCTGCCTGGCTGCCACGTCCTTGGCTGCGCCGCTCCGCCTGAGCTGTGCTCAGGGGCGACTCTCCTACGGGGGGGGTTGCTGGTGAGGAGGGGGCCACGGGAGAGGTGGGGCTGGAGCGACGGCACGAGTGCCCAGAGGGCCCTGAGTGCCTCCTGTGGCACTCGTGCCATAAGTTTGCCACCACTGGTATATACTAAGCTATGATCTATCAAACATGTCTTTTTTTTAAACGGCTATGATGGCTGGGCTTCTGCCATACTCTCAAACTATGGCTTACAAATCGCAACAGCCATGTTCACACCTCATTTGAGCCAAGCAAAACTCTAACACATTAGAAGGTTTCTCACCTCCTTCCCACCTACCTTTCAAGAGCTGAAATTTTATGTTCCCAATATAAAAGCAGACATAAATCCCAACTCTTCCCTTCCCAAGAACAGAATCCAGGAAAATCTATATGTGCACTGAGGATTGGGAACGTAGATCTTTTCCCCATTAGATAGAGAACTGAACGTGGGATTGCTGAGCACCAAGCCTTCCCTTCTCCAAGTCACACTGGGGACATCAGTGAAGAGACATCTCTCCATTCGTGTGGTGTGATTGTCTGCAATGTAGCTGGAGCTTAATAACGGAGAGGAAATGTTTGCATGTGGGCAAAGGTACAAACCAGCCAGCAATTCAGTGATACCTTTATTATGTGAGCTGAAATCTAGAAGGGCTGCTCCCTGCAGTTCCCACATTCAGTTTGACCCATGAACCCACTATCCAAGCCTGACTTTTCTCTGGAGAGATTGTTACACTTTTCACGGCCGTATGAAGAAGGAAGTCTATTCCAACCTGGGGCTTCCAAAAGCACAAGACGACCAGTTGTGTTGGACCTGCTCCCACAAAAAGTGGCTTGCCGTCTCTTTGCCTTAGGAGGTCTCACAGGACCTTTTGCTGAACCCAGAGCAGAGATTTACTCATCAAAAGCAAAAAGTCACAGGTCTAAGCAAAAAATAATAAACCCTGAATGCAATCGTAATTGAATGAATATAATTTTTTTAATGTTGTACGCTGCCTGGAGTCACTGTGTATGAGTTGGGCAGCTGTATAAATGTTTAATAAATCAATCAATCCTGTTGATCCAAAGTATCTTTCTACTGATGAAATAATGATTATTATCATGATGATGATCATCATCATCATGATTCGGGAAAATTTTCTAAGAATGGAGGTGGGAGAAGAATTACAATAGGGCTCTTTTCTTCTCTCTACAGCAACTCCCTCTCTTAAACATTTATTCCAGAGAATGGATGGTTCTCAGTGCAGGAGGAGGAGTTGCAAATCTGAAAAATTCCTCTTTCTTGTTATTTATGCTTCCTTTGTGAACTACTCCCTGAAAGGTTATCAAACAATCATTTTGTATTTTGTTTTTTTTTTAAAAAAATGATTCAATTAAGGTATGAGAGTGGCCTGGTTTTACTCAGCAGTGAAAAATGAATTGATGCCAATCTACACAGGCTCAGAGGCACATCCCACTCTACCTTCTATAGCTCAGTGGCGGCATTCTGAACCTTGAGAGTTAAATCCTTATTCAAAACAAACCCTGATTTTTCATCTCTGGCTACCTCAGCATTTCGGGGTCCACCTCTCCAGCAGCTTCCTCCTCGGCGCCCAGCTCTTCTTGGGGTTCAAAACCTCCTTCGGGGGGCCAATAACGATTCGGCAGTGCTCTGGGTGGAGAGGAGCCACCTGCCAAGCCAGTCTCATCGTACTCAGGGTACAAGGTTGCCCCCTTGGCTTCATCCCACAGCCTCAGCAGATTTGCCAGGTAGACAGACTCCTGGTCCCGGCGATGCCCATCCTGAAGGAGGCGCTGCAAAGCACGTGCCAGGTGCTTGTCTGGCTGGAACTGGTTGCTAGGTGGGGACACCGCTCTTTCAAGGGCCTGGGCCATTCGCTCATCAGCCAGCTGGTTCCCGGAAGAAGCCAACGCTCGTTCCAAGGCTTGGGCAAAGTGATCTTCTTGTAGCTGGCCACCCGGAGTCGACAAGGCCCTTTCCAGGGCAGCCAGCTGAACCAGTTCTGGGTAATACACTTCATTGGCCAAGGCGGTCTCAACAGCCTCATATGGTGCCCCCTGAAGCTCACGGCGCACCCGCCGGACCCCCCCTGACAGGTTGTGATTCATCCCTCCATGGGAGCTGCCTGTGGTGGGCAGAGGCTGAAAGAAACAGGGAAGATGATTGACAGGAAGTGAATAAATATGGACAGACAGCAATCAGACCCTGGGGCCAGGCAGGGAGGGAAATAATTAGATCATTCCTGCTGTGGACTCAGAGCTGAGGCTTTGGCAATGGGTTCACTACATATCAACACAAAACAACAGAAAACACCTCCATCAAACTATAAGTAGCTCAACACACACAAGTAGTTTAATGAAAAATAAAGAAAAGCTTCTATCTGATCTTAGGAAAGCACTTTTAAATCTCGTTGATTTCACCAGAGAAGAGCATTTAACTTGCTCGTTGAAATAAATCAGTATTTTTTTTAATCTTTGTTATATATATATACAGTACATGTATTTTAATTCTATCCTCCCCCAGGGAGTTTAGAATGGCACCAGTTTCCATTCTTATTTTATTATCTTGAAGTCAGTTAGATGAGAGCTAACTGTTGGACCCAGCAGCAGGACTGCAACTAATCACTGAAAAATGGAACCGCATTTATTTAATTTTAAATAAAACTAGAAGGATGGATGCATAGATAGATAGAAACATTGATATACAGACAGTTCAAGATCCTAGGCGGAAAAAATCCAATCACATTTTTTCTCCTCATACATAACAGATATTAGTTGGCTTATTCTAATATTTGTAGTGACATATAAGCACAGAAATGATTGTACGTAGTAATATACAGTCACAGAAATACAAAAAGAGCTCTTTTTCAATGCTTTAGTTTCTCTCTCAAATGCCAAAGCATTGAGGAGAAAGAATAGGTGTCAGAGTTTCTGTTTGTGCCACTGAAAATAATGCTAAGTGTTTCTATGGCAAAAGCTAATTTTTGTTAATCATTTTTAATTGGTCATTGTGATGAAGACGGAATCTCTCTGACTGAGGTGTATTGACTATTTATTATACAATTTTTAAACAACCCTATAACTGAAATTCTGTGGAGGTTATCAAGACTGAAAAGAAATACAAATATAATGAGAGAGAGAGAGAGATCTTATTAACCATTTGTTCTATTTCTCTCTCTCCACACACACATACAACACATGTCCACAAACACAAGTAAACTATGTATAAACACATAGCCTGATTCACTCAAACTATAGCAATATGATATGAAAATCAGACTCTCCTCTCAGCATCTGATTATTATAATTACCATTCATCATTCCTATCATCTTGGTCTCTATATTCAGTGGCCCAGTTTTCTGTAGAGTAAATCTGATTAGATTCTTCCAAAGTTATAACAAACCTTCCAGATCTTTGAAAATAAAAGAAATGTCTTGCTCTGTTTAGCTATTTGTAAATAGCTATAAATTTATAAAATTAGAAAAATTAACCTGAACCTCAGCACAGCACAGCCTCAGCGCAATGAAGGGAAATAAAGTCAGGGCAGAGAGCATCTGGGAAAATGGGGAAGGAAGTTCTTTTCAAAAAAAAAAAAAAGACAGGCAGGCATCTCTGCAGAGAATATATAGAAATCTGTGAGGATGCCAGAGAGTCTCTGCAGTCCTCCTGCAGGATTAGTCACACACCCACGGGCAGGAGGGGAATTAGGAAATCTTGGGTAAATAAATGCATCAAAGAATACATGGTTAAATCAAATGTGGTCCTGATCTTTCAGGTTAATAGTTAGCCCGCCATGCATCAAGCTGATGTTTTGCTACTGCTCAGCATCCCACTTAGCTCTGCCTTTGTTTTCAGCCGCCCTAGTCCCCCAGGCATTGATGAATCAGTTATGACGCCGGAAGCAGGGATGGTGGCAAAGGACTTAGTGCTTACATAAAGCATCCATGACAGGCATCTCGGAACATGTCTTTTGCTCCTCCATCACACATATCTATTCCATGCTGCACTTTCTTTTAAAACAACAGGCACCTTTCTGTGAACACACCTGGACACCCTACCCTTATCAGATAAACATACCCACCCATTGGTCTTAAGACACAATAGTCACCTGTCACGCCCCTTCTACAAAAGTCGGATATATTCACGTACTGCACCCTTTAATGCCCAATAAGAGTCACTTGTTGAGATGGGCAAGTATAGAAATCAAATACATAAATACATGCTCACCCTTTTTGCACTCCCTCGCACAAATATAGTGCTTTGCGCCGTTCTTTTGCAACCCCTCCCCCAATAGTTCAATCCTGGCACAGCCACACAGACAATTTGCAAACCTTGGTTATCCTCCCACCCACAAGTACCCACATTCAGCAGCCCTGTGAAACACACACAGCTGCTTCCCGTAGGCACATGTGTGAATCACTTGCACAACAGTGTGCACAACACTGACTTCTCTGGGTAGGTGGATGAAAAATAGGCATGCATGATTCACAGTGTTTTATACTTTCCTAAGACAAATGTCCATGCACGCACACACACACACACACACACACACAGAAGTGCAGCCCGATGTCCTTTGCAGTTTGAAATTGCTAGAATAGAAGCATTAAGACAAATCTTCACTCTGTAAGGAGGCTGCCACTTGGTCTTCCATAATCCCTGCTTCCTCTGAAAAATCAGGACTTCTTCTTCAGTCACCCACCACAGTGTGAAAGTGTCCCTTGGTTGAGACTTCTGCTGAGCCCAGCTCTGAAATGGGGATTCGGTGGTTTACAGACCGGCAAGCATTGCTCCACTTTATTTTGCTACCGTTGATCCCCCAGAATCCACCAGATCAAATCCTGGCAATCTGGACAGAAGCATGTTAGAGAAGCAGGAATACAGATGCGCCACAAAGAGGCTGACAGACGACTCAAGTAAGGAAGCCAAGCCACAAACTAGGGACAACTACTAGCCCCGAAATGGAGGGAAACAAAAGAGAAATCCTCTCATTAGCCTACCACTAAAGTATGGGCCCCATGATGTATAACCAATTTCCCCTCTATCTTTGGCTCCCTTGTTCGCAGAGCCCCAGCTATGCATCACCTAGCGCAGTGACGTTCACACGGCCAAGCCTGCGTGTTGGACTCAATCACCGAGTTTGTGTTCGCATCTCCTACCTTGGCGGCTCCGAGGCTCGAAAGCAGCGCGAGCAGCAGCGCCGGGCCCATCGCTCCCGAGTCCCTTCGGGAGGTAGAGGCTGCCCGGATGGCGGCGGCGGCGACAGCAAGCGAACGAGGGAGCCGAGCGCGGTCTGCACCAGCCAAGCGGACCGCGCTAGACAGCGCCACAGCTCCACCCAATCGCTCCGCCCCACCGACTTTGGCTCCGCCCACACCAATTACTCAGTTCCCCGGCAGCTTTTGTGTCGCTGGTAGACAAATGGGGGGCGGGAAGGTGAGGAGCCGGGTAGTGGTCTGTGTCTTGCTCCTGGAACACGCAAAAAGCACTACTCCCGTGCATATGCAGAGTGCACTCCTTTCCCACTAAAGAATCTGGCGTGGTGGTTGCTTGAGGCTTTTCCCTGTTTGTCTCTGGAACAGGTGGAAAGCACTGTTCTTGAGCACGTGCAGAGTGCACTCCTTTCCCAATGAATAGTCGGGCGTGGGTCGCTGCTTGAGGCCTTTTCCCTGCTTGCCCCTACAGGCATGCCCTGGTAATGTGAATTGTTCGGTTTTGCCCCCCATGGAATTAACCGCTTCGTCTCATCCCCAGCTCATGGATTAGAAAGGCTGAAGTCGTCCTTACCTGTGCTGGAGTTAAAGCAGCATTTTCTCCCTTTTGGCATCATTTAGGAGCAACACCAAGGTGTATAAAAAAATCTGTCCCATTACTTATTGCCTTGGAGAAATTGGAATTGGAAAAGAGAAATTAAGTCAGAGATAAATGTAAATTGCCAGTGAAGAGATGGCTGGATAGCACTTCCATTCAGAAGTGGGAAAAACTTCTGTACTTCTGTTTTGACCCTGCCTCCGATTCTTGCCTGGTTGGGTGTTATGGACAAGAAAAGCTAAAATGTTCTACTTTGCAGTATTAAAGGCTGCTTCTATAAAGTAATATTTCTTTCAGCTTCCTTTCACAAGAAAGGAATATTTAATTTTTTGAATTTTTGATTTTTATTTTTGGAAATTTCTATAGAGAAATTCTACTGAGTAACCCCTTGGTTGGTATTATTTATTGCACTGTAGGAGGGCAGCACCCCCTCCCCAGAAAAAAAATATTTTGGGGAATATTAAAAAGCAGAATATTATATTTCCCAAAGGAATATAATAATGAAGAAAGAAAATCTTAAAAGACAGAAACCAGCCCCAGCCCCTCTCCCCCAGGCAGAGGCCAGGTCTGTAGAAATGCAGATTTGATAATCCTATTCAGGAAGACTAGAGCCAGGAAGCTTGGAGCTGATGAGATTAGAAAGACAAAGACCCCTAAAATCGACAAACTCCATCCAAACTCTAAAGACATGACCTTTAGGACATAATAGGATTAACCCACCACCATCAGAATACCAAAAGGACATGCTCAGAACCTCAGGTCAAAGTACATGACACAGGAAGTGCAAAGCTATAGGAAAAGGAACTCCAAACACAAAAGCCCAAGAAGGTATAAAAAACCCACCACTCCCAGCTACATGTGGTCAGCTTTCCTAGAGCCACATTTCTTCTGCTCTTCAATAAACTACAACTTTCTTTCTAAAGCAGTCTCCATTTTCTTTATTCCCGGCTTGGACTGGACCCTGATGAAAATGTTTCTTTCAACAGCACTTATAACTAATATTTTCTGCAAAAGAAAATTGAGGCAATGCAAAGAGTTCTTTCCCTATCCACATGCATCTTAATTTAAGAAATTAAGACAGACCAAAATAACTCAATAAACTTTATAGATGAGAGAGGGCTTGAATCTGTGTTCCTAATTCTCCTCCATCCTTGCACTCTAACCATGACCATGTTGAAATTTAATTGATAAAAGCACATTTCCTTGCCTTTTGTCAAGAAGTTAGTTTAAATGATTGCAATGCATCTCAAATGAGGAACTTGTGAACTTCAGGTATGGCTGAATCAACATTCCCAGCAGCCTCAGCTTCCTTTAGAAATAGGGATTTGAATCGTTTAGCAATAGGTTGAATATCATCCAATCCCTAATCGGAATTAAGCCAAGACACTAAAATGTAAGTCTTTTACATACATACAACTCCTGCTTCCATCTTCAACCTCAGATTGTTCAGCCAATGGTATCTGTCTGTCCTACTGAGTTTGATTGATTGATTGATTGATTGATCATTCATTCATTCATTCATTCTACCTCCTGGGTCTCCAAAACTGGACAGTTTGCAAGTAAAAAGAATGAAAAACTAGAGAAAAAAATATATTATGATGGAATAGAAGATGGTCAAGATGACAACACTGGACAAGAATGAAAAACTAGCACACCCAACTCAAAGGGGCTTTAGTTATCTTCATCAAAGGTCTTCAAAGCCCTCCAGCAGGGTGTGGCCATCCTAATCCTGGGGGGAACCTCATTCCAGAAGGCAGGCACTGCAACAAAGAAGGCACACTTCTGTTGTCTCATTTGATGGCATTGTTTAATCAAAGGAACCCAGAGCACGCCAAACCTTCCAGATCGAATTGGGTAGGCAAATACTAGGGGAGACAGGAAATCCCTCCTATACCCGGCCCTATGTCATCAAAGATCCAGGAAATGACTTATTTCGCATTGTGCTAGGGCTCACTATTTTAACCACATAGGATGGATCCAAGTCTCTCCATCTCCCTTGATGATAGGCAGTGCTTGTTTTTATTTTTTTTTATTTGGAAAATCTTTTTCCACCTACATAAAAAAGAGAAACAGAACACGAAAGAAAACTGAGCCTCCCATCCTGTGTCCTACTGTATTTCTAAACACAGAATGTTGTAATTAGTCCACTAATATCGGTATTAAATGGTTCCCTGTTTTATATGTTATTCAGAAGCTCTTGCAATTCCCCATATTGAGGGGGGGAGAGTTTTAATTCACAGTACAGTTACTTCTTATGCTATTCCACAGGCAAGCCTGACAATAATCTCTCCTCTCAACATGTTGCTAAATAAACAGTATTTATGAATGAATTCCTAATAGCTGAAAAGGGAGCAGCTTGTAGATTTTCGTTTTTCAAATTAAGATCACTTTACATTGAAAGTGCTTAGTCTTACTGTAGATCCATTTTCTCTGGCACCCTCCAAATATATTCCCCTAATTATGCCTGTATTTCACTAGGAATTGTAGCCAATACAATTGTGCTGCCCTTCATATGTGATAAACATCACTAACCATAATCTCCCAGTAATACTGGTAATGTTGGCTGGAAATGATGCAGCCTATATTCCAGCACATCTGAAGGGCATCAGCTTGAGAAAATTGGATTGAAATATCAGAGCATTCATGGTTAAACACTGCTCGGTTTGGTACATGTCCTATAAAAATAATCTTAGTACAATATCTGCTGATTTCATTGCCATTTGTGGTTAGTTTTCTGACTGTTATAAATGGATGTTGCTATATGGGTCACAAAGAAATCAAGAAATAGGAGACAGTAATTGACAACCTATTCATTCTGCCTGAATCACCCAATTTCAATATAGAATGAAAGCAGGATCATCTCCTGCTTTGGAAAAAAAAAAAAAGGAATATAATGCTTTGTTCCATACTTTACCAAGATAGAGAAGCTTTCGTGTGAGGCCAACCCAGGAATTAAGCACCAAGCAGAAAAGTCTCAGACTGAAACAGATTAATTTATAAAATGTAGCATATAGTATGTAATTATTTTGGTAGCATTTATATATTAATGATTTACAAATAAATACAGATAGTCCTCGACTTACCACAGTTCATTTAGTGACCATACAAAGTTATGATGGCACTGAAAAAAGTGACTTATGACCATTTTTCACAGTTACGACCTTTGCAGCATCCCCATGATCATGTGATCAAAATTCAGACGCTTGGCAACTGATTCATACTTGCTGTGTCCCAAGGTCATGTGATCACCTTTTGTGACCTTCTGACAAGCAAAGTCAATGGGGAAGCCAGATTCACTTAACAACCAGGTTACTAACATATCAACTGCAGTGATTCACTTAACAACTGTGGCAAGAAAGGTTGTAAATCGGGCAAATGGTCACCTAACAAATATCTTGCTTAACAACAGAAACTTGGCGCTCAATTGTGGTCGTAAGTTGAGGACTACCTGTACATACAAATGTTGAAAAACCAGAAGATGAGATGAGAGGGAAAGAGCAGAATAGTGTGTGCTGGATACTTGACACTCTACTTTGCTCCAGTTCTCTATGTTAATTAATCTGTTGTCCACAAGTATATGCAGGGTGCTGTTTTGGAGAGAAGCTTGTGTGTGCCAGTCTGTTCAGATCATAAATGTGAAATTCAGGATTGCAGCATTTTGGTCCATAATTTTAGCTAGCAAATATTTTGGGGCAGCCCCATTGTGATTTGGGATTTGGCTCTTATTTTGAAGTGGCATGTAGAACCGAAGAACTTTTCATTTGGATTGAACCCTTGACTAAATAAAATAGCTTAGCATTAGTGTTTCTGTAGAGAAATACAATTGTCTTGTTCTTGTAAGGTTTTGCTTTGGTTGCTTTATATTTATTTATCTGGCAAATTTCTAGTCAGCCCAGCTTCAGAATGAATGACTTCATAAGATTAACAACTTTATGCATAAAACAATACAAAACATAATATAAGATACCCATTTGGCATATGGGGGAAACAATGTATTTCAATGTCCCTTGCACCAAGAAGGGGACCCCAAAACAACTAGCTCCAGCTCCAGGGAAAACCCCAATTTTTAAAGAGATTCTAAAGATGATCTGGGAGTGGGGTGCTGTTCCTACAAACAGAATGATTATTTATTATCATTTACATCTCCAGAAACTGCTTAGTTTTGTGTACTTGCTGTGATGAAAAAGTAGAGATACAACGCATTCAAGATAGCAATTTGTACCTTAATGCAAATAAATTCCTGGATTGAAGAGAGCCCTGAAACAAAATCACAGAAAGCTTGCAGATAGGAAAGGATTAAAGGTAGATTACAGTAAGACCTCTCTGTGTGTGTTTGTGTCTCTCTGTGTGTGTATTCTGTATACTCTATCATATAGTAAATTTCTAGTAAATATATTTTCTAGTAAAGATATAGCTGAAGTAAAGATCATCTATGATAAAGTTGTGTGTTATAAAGAATGTTATTTCTAGACCAGCTTGACCGTGGTCGTATTTGAACTGGAACCTTGCAAATCAAACTGTTGAGTGGTTTATCAGATTTATATCCTCCCTTTCATTCAAGGGCTCCAGTTCCATCCTGCTTCCTATTTTCCCCAGCAACAACCTTGTGAAGTATACTGCTCACAAAAATAAAGGGAACGCAAACCCCTTCAGTTCCATGGTAAAATGTTCCCTTTATTTTTGTGAGCAGTATACATACAGTAGGCTGGGCTGACAAAGAAGGATTATCCCAAAGCTATCCAAAGAGCATTTTTGACTGAGGATGGACTCCTACGTTCCAGTCCCCTTTTCTATCCATGATCTTAACCTCTATCCCACTATTGTGTCTCCATCACACAAATACGTCTCTTTTGATTAAGAAGAAGCTAGAAAGATGGATCAATACATACATGTAGGTCACATTCCCCACTTGCACCACACCAGGACACAGATATGCCCTAGCAACATCTTTCTTGCCAGGTCCCCATAATGTTGACTTTGTCAGTCTCATGCTGGAATGGCCTTCAGTTATCCTCAGCTGTACCAATGTTAAAGTTGCATTTTTTCCTTCAGGCTGCTGCTGATACTGTCCAAGGGCAGCCTCCAGATGTGTCACATCTGTTAGGTTTGGTCACTCCTGACCTTGGAGGGAAGTAGCAAAACTGGTGGTGACGGGACAGGAGCAGGAGAGGGATGGCCAGCCAGGGTGGATGAGTGGGAAAAGTAAATTTCATGCAAGGGTAGTTTTTTGCCAACTCCACACTAAAACCCAGTGTGAAAAGGCCCATAGATTTTTACTAAACATATACTTTAGAATCTGCTTTAAAAGGTATTCATCTCCAACCTCATTCATTGTTTCTTTTATAAAGTGCAAAAAGCTGCAATATAATATTGAAGGGTGGGGGCAGATGGTGCAGGAGGGGGGCTGAAGTTGGACTTCTGAAAACCCCGAGTCGGGATCTTGCTTTGTCATCATCATCATCTCAAGCATACGCCCTTGAGCCCAATGCTTTCTTCGTCCTTCCCCCACTCCTTTTCCATGCGCTTATTGCAATCTTGCTTTCTGCAGCATCTATCACCATGGAGACGTAATGAGTCATTTACAATCGAGGGAGGACAATGGCAGGAGAGGCACAGTGCATGATGGGAGTGTCCTAGACTCGCTTGCAGTGGAGTTGACATTCTCTCACTCCACTCCTGACAATGCTTCGGGAACTCCAAGAGAAGTAACTACAAGGCTTCTCCTGATGCCCTGTGACTCTACCCAGGGCCTTTGTTCCTCCAAGCCCAGGCTCAAACCCTCAGGGGCAGCCTACAAACAAGACACCCTATCCCTCCCACTTTTCCAAGCACTGACTCCCCTGGAATCTCGTATCCATTCTCCACTATTCTCCAGCTGACAGCTGTCAAATAAGTGGATGCTAAGTTTTCCTGGCCTGGCTCCCATTCTACCTAAACTAATGGCATTTAGAGATCTGTAAATAATCCTAGCCTGGCCTGCTCTGGGGCTCAGGGACATCCAGCCCACCCTTCCCGGGAGGCCAGCTCTCACGCTCTTCTAAATGGGATGAATTACTTAACGTTCAATCCATTACGTGGCTCTCTCCCATATAGCTGCCTTTCTTCCCAGCTTCAATTCCCCCTAGCCTGTTCCTCAAAAAAGAAAGCAATTTTACAATTCAGGGTGGGGAAGTGGGAACCTACTGAGCACAGAAGAGCGTGCTTTTTAATATATACTGAAAGAGTATGGCCCAGTGCTGGCATATAGCTGACGATTTGGAGCAGTTTATTTTATGTAGGATCTAAAATTTCCAACTCTTTTTTTTTAAAGTACACACTCTCTGCAATGGTTATGCAAAAGTCTTTCCCTGTGCCCTGAAAACATTGTTTTCCTTGCTTTGTTCTTCCCCGTGGCATTGCCTTCATCTCACCCCCAGCCAGTAACTCATCCTTAGCTGTTCTATTATTAAAGTAATTGTCAACATCCAGCTTGAGGATCCAAATAAAAGACCAGGTTCATTCCATTTCTGAAAATCTTACTGTTTATTGAATACACGGCATGGTAATGTCGAAGCTAAACTAATTCTGAGGTCCCCAGACACCAGTTCATAGAATTAAACAATCTCACCGGCCAAACCCCCACCCTCTCACGTTGTCCTGTAAACCATTTCACTTTGTTATGGGAACCGTCTGCTTCTCCTCCACACCTGCTACAGTGTCTTTGGAAAGATTTCAGTCTCTCACAGTCTTCAGCAGAATCGTAGAGGTTTCATTTCTCCATCTAACCACTTCTAAAGCAACACCTCCCCTCCCCTTAGTCTAATGGCAAGTCGAAATGAAGAGGCCAAAGTTTCATTCTTGACAGAAATATTTCTAACTTATTTTGACAGCATACAGGATACTTTTGAGTTGTATAAAATCTGTATGCCTTTTCTCTCATTGTCTTGGGGAATTGGGGAACTATGGTGATGGGGAACCAAGGCAGGATAGGGATTGGTAATGGAGATACCAAATGCACCGCATAATGTTGAAGGTTGTGCAGAGAACCGTATTCTCAAAGGGCAAAATATGATTCAGAAGACGAGGGTGAGTCAGAGATTTGGGAACATCTTGAAGCAGTATTTCTCAACCTTGGCAATTTTAAGATGTGTGGACTTCAAAAAAGGTGGAGAAAACTTCAATTCAGCAGAGGAAAATACTGAAAACCTAGAAATCTGCTAAAGAGGACCACTGGCTTACTATACTAATATTATTATTACACAATTGTGCAGCATATATCTGAATTTTAAATGTAACAGATACTGAGTCCTGCCTGGGAATATATTAGAAATTAAATATTTTGCATTAAATGCAAATGCTTTACTTCACTGCATATGTATGGTCTTTCCATTAATCTTTTGCTGCCTGTAGAGTGGATCAGACATGCTCCTTCAGATCATTTAACAGACCTAATGGCTTTTCTGACTTAGTGCAATGTTAGAACATATTCGAAAGAGGAGGCTGTTGTAGATAATAAATGATAATCAGCATGTCTGACTCATCACCGTTTATGAAGTGCCTACCATATTCTGAGCAGTATGCAAATTTGTTTAGTTTACAGAGGATTAATCTCAAGGTTGACACAGTACAAGAAAAACAGATGTATGGGGAATAAAGAGGAAAATATACCTCATTAGGTCATTCAAATTAGCCCCCAACATTTTCATTTATTCTTACACAGATCATATTGAAATAGAAAGTGTTAGCTCCATGTTGTCCTGATGGTACTGAAATTGGGTCTCTTAATACCCGTTAGAGAACGTATTGTAAGATTTGGAGCCAAAACATTACTTTATTAGCATATATATAATCTTGAAGATATCAATGTTTGTCAGCATCAAAAGCTGCACTTATATAAATTAGTATAAGAAATATTGGGGGGGTGCAGAATGAGCAGTGGAACAGGATGATACAACACATAAAAGTTTGCTGCACTTTTATCTCTGGCAGTCCCAATATGGGACAGGCTTATAGAATTATTTTTCCAAAAACTGAAAATGTGTCAGTTCATCCTCTCACATACAGTAATACACCGACAAGCCCTATCTTTCCACATAATTTACACAGATAAATGGGTATAAATATCTGTTAGGGCAAGTTTTGTTTGTTTATATAAAGGAATCCATTTTTTACTCTTTTGCAAATGGTTTTGCATAGTTTTGGATGCGACCTGAAAAACACTTTGTGTTAAAGGATAGGGCAGTGATGGCAAACCTGTTAGAGACCGAGTGCCCCAAAACTGGCTCCACCCCTGCTCCACCCCCTGCCCCACCCCCGCTCCACCCTCCCATCCCCCACCCCACCTGCCCGCAGGCACCCAATGCTCCACGGCCCACCGCAGATTGCCCAGGCAGCCCAGCAGTGCTATGGTGGTCACACCCTCTGCCCGAGTCCTTCAGCATCAACTGTGTGCGATGGGGTGTGAGGGCAGAGTCTTGTCTACGCTGCCTGGCTGCCATGTCCTTGGCTGCGCTGCTGCGCGTGGGCCATGCTCAGGGGCGACTCTCCTTCAGGTAGGCTGCTGGAGAGGAGGGGGTCGTGGGGGAGGCGAGGCTGGGGCAACAGCACGTGTGCCCACAGAGAGGGCTCCGAGTGCCGCCTCTGGCACCCGTGCCATAGGTTCGCCACCATTGGGATAGGGTAACAGATTCTAGGCAGCTCTTTTATATGGAAAAATAATGAAATTCTTACAGTGGAAGAATAGATTGTGAAAATATTAGAATGTGGGAAATGGCAAAACTGACCTGTTTGGCCAGAGAATAGCCACAAAAACTTTTTTTGAAAGACTGGAAACTCTTTATGGACTTTTTACTGAAAGAAGAAAAGCATGATTTAATGATTTATGGATTTGAAGATTAAGAAAGATGAGGGGGTGGGGGGATTTCTAAAATATTTAAGACTTACAACAGTTCACTTAGTGACCATTCAAAGTTACGTCAATGAAAAAAGTGACATGACTGTTTTTCACACTTACAACCATAGCAGTATCCCCATGGTCATGCGATCAGAATTCAGATGCTTGGCAACTGACTCATATTTAAGATGGTTGCAGTGTCCCTGGGCCGTATGATCAATTATTGCGGCCTTTTGACAAGCAAAGTCAATGGGGAAGCCAGATTCACTCAACAACCATGTTACTAATTTAACAACAGCAGTGATTCACTTAACAACTGGGGCAAGAAAGGTCGTAAAATGGGGCAAAATTCACTTAACTGTCTCACTTAGCAATTGAACTTTTGGGCTCAAATGTGGTCGAAAGTTGAGGGAGGGCCACCTGTAAAATGTTCATTTTGGAACAAGAGGCAACTACCTGTAACATGAAGAAATATACATCTTGGTGAGGAGGAGGAGGAGGAGGAGGAGGAGGAAGAGGAGGAGGAGGAACAATTTCCAGTCTGGTGGAATTTTGCAGAGATAATAAAGAGTTTGCATGAACTCAACCTTTCCTGCCCATTCTCTGGACCTCTGCCCAGCCCAATAACAAGACAGGGGGATGGGAGTGGCTACTTTATATGACCTGATATTTGTTTTTCCTCCCCAGCCACCATGCTGAGCTACAATCAGGATATGATGACGACAGAGAAGTTGGAGCATCAGCCAGACCCTGATGGATGAAGCAGATTGAGCAGAATCTATCCCAAACAGCAAATGTGCACAGCTTGTAAATCAAGGAGCTGGGTCAAAGCATCCTGGAATTCTGAAGAGGACCCGCAGCTGTGAACTGCTTGCTTTAACAGGTACATCTGGATATCACTAGGACAGAGACTTGTGGGAAGTGGGAGGGTATGTGCGTATGTGTATATACGCACACTTATGCAATGCCTGTTGCCCATTTTTGAAAATACTGCGTCCTGCCCTTTATATGCAACATTCTTCCAGCAGCTATTTAAAAAGAAATGTTCTGAATTTTTTATATTTTGATATAAATTGGACAGTTTGCATGTTGTAGTGGCACACAGTTATGCCTTTCTGTTTCACATTTGCTGAGAAGTGGATCCTAACATGTGATTTTCCGCTTTGAAAGATTCCTAGCACAACAAGAAAGAAAAATATACAAGATGTGGGATATGTAGCTATAGACTGAAGAAAAGCTGAGACTTTAGGTTCAGTCTTCGATAAATTAGAAGCACATCTGTGGTTTTTGGTTTTTGCTCATTTTGCTTTTATTTTTGCAAATATCTCCCTAAATTTAGAGATTTGTTTTGTGTTTTAGTCTAAATGGCTCCAAGACTATCTGGATATAATTAATGAGAATCCACAAAGTTGCAAATTGAGAGGGCATTGGCTAATTGGTAAATGTTATCCCAGCCCTCACCAACTTGGTGGGTTCCACCTCTCCTAATTTCATGCTGACTAATTTGATGAACTAAGGTTGTACTGAGCAAAAACTGAGTAATATGGATGAAACAGACTAAAGACAAAAGAAGAGTATAGATTTCTTCTCATTAGAATATTTATTAGAATATAATGATTAGAATTAATGATTATATTCATTAGAATTACACTGATGTTGAATTTCTGAGATGCCTTAGACAGTTTAACAACTTTTATTCTTTTTATAATTAACTGTTTTACATCATTAGAGTTTGCAAACTGCATTTTATCTAGCTTACTAATGCTGCAATAACCCAAATTCAGCAAGGAACAATTGTTTTACATTCTATTTGGTTGCCTCTTAGTACAATTCAGAAAGTGAGTGACTCTTTCACTACTTGGTGTTTAAAAAGCAAAGCTACAAGGTAACAGTGGAAATATTAATCCTGCATCATCTGGAAATATGGGGCCTAAATAATAAAAAATAAACACTTTTAAAAAATGAGAGTTTGGGGAAGAACTAAGCACGATGGGCTTATCTAGATAGAGGCACTGAACTTTATTCTGCCTGCTTCCCTCTAAATCCACTGGATTCTAAAATGAAAAAAGTAAGCAAACATTTAGCACAGGTGCTTTTCCTATCTCTGTAATATTTTAGAAAATGCTGGCACTGAATTTCTGCCTGTCAGACATCTATTTTTAAGACCAGATTTGCCATTTGACAAAGAAATAGTGATGGCAGTTCAAATGGCCTCGTTCTTCCTACCATCCTCTGCTCCAGCCTGCTAAAACTAGGTGGTTCTCCCTGCCTCAGATCCAGGGGTCCAGCCCTCTCAATGCTTTTGTTCCTGCTGTTTTGCCTCCTGTTATTTTAGCCCCAGCAGGGTGGGAGGTTAATGGACCTGTTGTTTCCTGCTTCCCCCTCCCTCCAAGGGCTTTGAACTGACAGGGCTGGCTAGGAGTGTGATGAAAACTCAGGAAACAGCAGCAACCCAGCTTGGGGTCCCTTGCTCCTTTAATCTGCACCAGGTCCAGCTCCCAGTTGCACACAACAGTCACATTTTATAGCCCATTTTGATGGAGAAATAGATCATGCATTTGAATCCGGCAGAGAGCTCCTTTGTAGGCTGCAGTCTAAATTACCACTCAATGGTTGTATAAGTACACCATCTTCTTTTCTGATCTCAGGTCAGACTTGGCATTTTGGCCAGAAAAAGGACAAACTTTTGTTTCTTCTGCCTCCCGCTTCTTTCAGGAAGAACCGATCTCTCCTTGCAGAGAGAAGCAGACTCTGTTTGTAAGAAGAGAAATTTTATCTTGCGATCCATTCCCAGTATGGTTCAAACGTAAATGTAATGCAACACATTCTTCTCTTCTGCCCCACATTTTTATTTCCCAGATGTCAGCCATGAACTCCCTTGTATTGGATAGGATTGATGGAACAAATACAGAACCTATAAAGGACACAGTGGATGCCACTCAAGTCACTCCTGATTCAGGTGAGTGATCTGGCAACTCTATGCAGTAACAGCCTTCTGGATTGCACAGAAACTTTCTGGATTGCCCAAGAACTATATTTCTCTTTCTCTTCATCTTCTCCACAGGCAAATGTTTAAGACTCTCTCATAGAAAAATGTTATTGCTGAAATGTTAGAGCCAGTTTGGTGGAGTGGGTTAAGGCATCAGGCTACAAAAAGGGAGACTGTGTAGTCTCCTTTTGTTAGGCACAAAACAGCTGGGCGACCTTGGGTCAGACACTCTCTGTCAGCCCTGAGAAGCAGGCAACAGCTAGTCACTTCTAAAAGCTTGCCAAGCAAAATGAGAGACTTTGGCAGGCAATTGCTTGCTAAAGTGAAGTGAAGTGAAGTGAAGTGAGGTGAGGTGAGGTGAGGTGGGGGAGGGAAAGGAAGGAAAGGGAAGGGAAGGGAA
>NW_015386643.1:341053-355393 GCF_001527695.2 Protobothrops mucrosquamatus | reverse complement strand
TACAATACAATATTTTCCCCAGAATATCCCCATTGATTCGAACATCGCCGTCCCAAGAGCACAGCCCTTCCAATTCCCAGTTCTGTCACATAGTGTCTGTTTATTGATAAGTAGAAGATAGGTACCACTTTTAGGCA
Organism: Protobothrops mucrosquamatus; assembly: GCF_001527695.2. Taxonomy (NCBI): domain Eukaryota; kingdom Metazoa; phylum Chordata; class Lepidosauria; order Squamata; family Viperidae; genus Protobothrops; species Protobothrops mucrosquamatus. The sequence continues at coordinate 355,256 of NW_015386643.1, read as the reverse complement.
ACCAACATGTTTTAGACAGGCTGCCTGGGATATGTAGCTTAGCATAAGAGTGGGGAAGTTATGGGTCTCTGGTGGTGCTAAACTACAGTTCACAAGACCTTTGACTATTGGTGAAGGATGCTGGGAGGATCCTGAAGGATATAAAGTATTTTTCCTACCAGTAGCTCAGTATTTTCACAGCAAGACACAGTGAGAGAAGAATGCATGTGGAGGCAAAAAATCTACGTTCTAAGTGTTTATGTTTAGTACTCAAAGAAAGAGTCTTTTTCTGGAAAAGCAAGAGGGTGTTTTTTTTTTTCATTGGTAGCACCATTTCCTCTAAAAGAATATTGTGCCCATATTATACGGCCATTTTTTAACTACACATTTCTTAAACTAGGAAATTACAGAATCCGTTGAGCCTAATTTATGATGTGATTTGGAGATTTAAAGTCATTATTTGTCACTTGATGAGATTTTTACTAGGACATTATTCTCTAGAAAGAAGCCTACAGTCGTAATTAAGATGAATTAAAATGTCCCGTAAATGACTTTTAATTTTTAATTTATTATGTTTGTTAAGGACATGATGTGATTATTTACATTATTCATTACAAATGACAACAGCTTTTTGGGGGTGTTTTGGGGATGCTTTCAATAGGCCAGGTTTTTCTAAATAAATGGTATAAGGCAGAAAAATATTCCCAAGGATAGTTGCTAGCTAGAGAGTGGGATTAAGGCAACGCTCACATGAACATGGATTATACTTCCCTGTCTCACAAAAGAACAAGGGGCTAAAATCACTGTTCTATAGCAGCTAAAAGAGGACATAACACCCTATAGAACCTTGTCAATTTCACATCTGCTCACTTACCCAGGGCTACTGAGGAGATGCAATGCATATGAGCCAGGATTTCCCTTTGAGGCCCAGGTAGGGCACTTGAAGCTCAGGAACCAGGAGGAGGAGTGAGACAAGCATTCCCTCCAGTACTGAAAAAACCTCCCTCAGCCCTCACAAGATCCACATTTCCAGATAAAAAGCGGTTTCAGAAAGTCTCCGGCATTGCAGTTGAGAAGAAAATGTATCAGCTCAATTGCCAAAGAGGGAGAATAATTTGGGAATATAAGTGCGCCAATCCAGTCTAGGAGTAATGCAACTCCCTTGTATGGAAATGCTTCAGGATGAGTTGTACTTTTTCAAATTAGATGGTAGGATGGTCAGATAGGCTAGCTAGGATAGGCTAGCTAGGATAGGCTAGCTAGGATAGGCTAGCTAGGATAGGTTAGCTAGGAGAGGGTGAACATCCCTCTCTGAAGGTGAAAATCTTATATACATTCCTCCTATCAAAACAAACCATCTAATTGTGAATCTTGATCTACTGTCCCCCATAAGCCAGACTGGGCTGTCCCTCACACAAAAGATCTGCACATGGCTGGCATCAGTTTGCCTTTGCTTCAGACAGCGTGACTTCCTGGCAGGCTTCATTCCTGATAGCTCTCACTTGGAAAAGGAAGTACTGCTGCATAAAGATACGGTCCATGCTGGGCCTCAGGGCAGGGGCATGTAGGACTGGACAAACAAGGACTTCCAAAGCCCATTTTGCAGTCAGAAATGGCAGGCCATAGGGACATTGTGTCATCTTTTTCTTCTGGTTTATTTCCATTGTCAGAGCCCATCTGCAGGAAATGCAAATGAAATTCACCTTAAAAAAACCCCAGGATGATATGGCGGATCTGAAAACTGACAAGCAAATGCCAGTTTTTCACCCCATTATTAGAGGTTCTGGAACCTCATGTTTTTCTCAGAAATTCCCAGTCTTCTTCCACAGGCTGCACCTCTTGGAAACATCTAGCACATCTCTGCTAAAATGGAGAAATACAGGTTTGTGGGGGGGGGGGGGAAGTTGACTGGACAATTCTGGAAGCTGAAGTCCACACATCTTAAAATCTCCCAGGTTAAGTAATACCGACTTAATGAATCAGAGAATTTGCTCTCAGAGTTTGCTCTCAGAGAACAAATCCCACTCCTTACTAGCACTGATGATGTTGCCTAGTTTGGGTAATGAAATGTCTGCAAGAAAACCATCAAGCTTAGAGAGCACCAAGGACCCCTCATTTCAACCATGAGCTACAAACGTTCTCCTTTATTGGTACACTGGCTTAAATATTTATCCTGTCACAGTGCTATTCCAGTGGTCATTCCTCTCTTTTCTTCTTATCAAAAATATTATTAATTGCATGATTAAACATCAATGTTGCTTTGGCCTCGCTTAACTGCAATTGATAGAACTCATTCCATCCATCATTTTTAAAATTTATTTCAGGGTCCCTTAGCTTCTGTAGAATTAAAAATCAAGAGACTTGTATTCCCAGACTAAACTATGCTGGAAGAACATAGTAGTCCTAATAAGGGCTATCAACAGCTTCAGATATATCTCATCCTTGTGCATGAGATAGTAGAGATTGAGTTGGTCCCTTGAGATATGCTAGGCCAGGAAACATACTCCACAAGGACTAGTAGAACTCTACCTTGTTGCTGCAAGGTATAATAACAGGATCTTGACAGCCTGAGAGAGCTTCTCTCTTTCTCTTGTTATACAAAGAGAATCAAGGCAAGGTAGTTTTGAATTTCTTTCTCATTGCCTCTTCTTTTCCAGAGCTGAGCTAATAATTATGTAAACACCCTTGCATTCCTTCTTCAAGGTTATAGCCAAATGCTTCTATAGGTTGTGTGAGGCATAACCCCTTGTGATATTGCTTTAGAGAAAATGGATTTTCTCCTGAGAGCTTGTGCCCTGTCCCCACTTGCACCCTAGCACAGCTCAAGTATGATGCAGCAGGTTCTCTGCCTTGATCTCTGCCTTGTTTTCATCACATTCGCTTCACTTCCATTCCCAGCCCATAAATGGCATTCAGACATTTAGCATTTCCCCCCTTAAGTTGATGCTATCTTATCATGTTGTTAAGGTGCATAAAATCCATAATGTTTGCCAACCATTGCCTTGACTATGAATTAAGGTGGGCATTACTAAGTGTGTTCAGAGGAATATTGTGCATATTGATTCTCTTCTGGAAATTACACAACTATTTATCTCTCATTCTTTAGCCTGGCCATTTGTATTTCATTTCCTGACTTGCTTTCATAACTGTCACCTCTCCCTTTTTCTGTTTTTGATACCACTCCATTTCCATTAAGGAAGAAAGGAGAGCTGAACTCCATCTTTTCATCTGGAGAAGAAGAGAACATGAATTTGTGCTTATTGCTAGTTTTCTTGTATTGGTCAGTTTCAGTCATTGAGTGGTGACCCAGAGGCTGGTCAATTTCAGTTCCCTTGCTCTGCAATTCCTCTTCATGGCAGGTCCCCTGCCAGGGCTGCCTTTCCATATGTTTCTTTATTTCATATAATTTTTAATTGAGAAATGCCGAAATAAACAGGAGGAAGAGACAAACCAACTGCCCAGAATTCAATTCAATTCAATTCCTTTCCTCTCTTCTCTTCTCCTCTCCTCTCCTCCCCTCCCCTCCCCTCCCCTCCCCTTCCCTTTCACTGTAAGTTTCAAAGTCATGTCTCTAATGCACACAAGATTAAATTACCAAACTGCAGTGATACCTTGGGCTATATTTCTATGTACCTATTTTCCTATTTCTTTGGGGAAATAGGATTCATTTAAATCAAGGGGATTTACTTCTTTCCAAGTGTATATATAAGACTGCACCATAGATATTATTGAACTCTGCCTTTCCTCAAATAAAGTCACACTCATACAACTGTATGGAAGGAGAGACATGGCTATTTCTGCTTTCAGTGATCAAGCATCAAGCAGCAGTAGGGAATATATCTTTCCCTGAAAACCAGATTTATTTGTTTAAGGAGTGTAACTCCAATGAAAATTTGGTCCTTTCTTTCACAAAGCTAGTGAGAATGATATGGACAAGAGCAAAAAAGGAGTACATCAATAATAAGCAGAACCCAAAATAGACTTCTTGGTTATATTGGGCTATTGTAATGCTCTGAAATCCACTGTGATAGTCAATTATTTATGGAGATCTGTACATATTGATCCAAACTTAGGTATAGAGGTTTCTACTTTGGATCTGCAGCAACGTTTCCAAGTTTTTTTTTTCTCCAGCCACTATTTATATTACTCTTCTATGAATGCCTGTATAAGGCATCAATGGGCAACTTGTTTGGGGATAAGGGGATCCACTTGGCCTTTCTGTGATGTGCTGAGCATTGCCCTCCAAAAGTTGGTTTTATCTAAATTTAGATTAAGCGTAGTTGAAATGGCTAGTCCCTGTGTGTTTGAGGATTTCTCTCTTCTATTTTATTACCAACCTCTGAATGGATTCTAGGAGCAGTGGCTCAACTACTCATCACTGGTGAAAGAATATTGTAAGCTACCCAGAGTTACTTGGAGGTAAGATGGGCGGCTAATAGATTTTACAAATAAAAATAAAATAAAATACTGTTGAAAGAAAAATCTTCATCAGAGTCCAGTCCAAGCTGGGAATAAACAAAATGGAGACTGCTTTACAAAGAAGGTTGCAGTTTATTGAAGAGGAGAGCCAGACAGAAAGATGGCTCTGGGAAAGCTGACCACGTTTAGCAGGGAGTGGTGGGCTTTTATACCTCCTTTGGGCTTAGTATTTGGAGTTCTTCCTGTTTGAGGCTTTGTATTTCCTGTGTCATGTACTTTGACTCTAGTCTGAGTGTGTTCTTTTGGTATTGATGGGTTAATCCTATTATGTTTCCTGTTCTTAGAATTTGGGTGGAGGTATGTAGATTTTAGGGGTCTTTGTCTTCCTAATTTCAACAGCTTCTAGCTTCCTGGCTCCAACCTTCCTGAATGGATTATTACATCTGCATTTCTAAAAGCTAGTTTCTGCTTGGTTTTCTGCTTGGGGGAGAGGGGTTGGGGCTGGTTTGTGTCTTTTTTTTAAGATCTTCTCCATTATTCCTTTGGGAAAATATATTCTGCCTTTTTAATATTCCCCAAAATATTTATTTCTATGGATTCTTCCCACAATACTTTCCCAATGAGTGATGTATTGAACCCACAACTCCCCAAAAATGCTGATTTAAACTTACGGGAGTTGTAATTAGCAGCAGGTGACATTAATTAATTAAAAGAGTTAACTTCTGTTTAAAAATATGAACGGTCACTTTGATCAGAGTGGTGGAAGTAGAGATTGGAACCAGGGCTTGGAGGGAAGTAATATATTTTTTCCCCACTTCCCAAGAAAGTTACTCTTAACCACAGAAAGCAAATTGCCGTTTGAGCTACTATTCTGCCATGAGTTAAATAACAAATTGATCAGATGTCAGCCTTGCACCTCTATCCCTCTTTTTCAATTTTGTTGCAGATCTTCCTCCTTCAATTGCCACCAGTACGGCCTGCTTGTCTTCCCAGCAGAGGAAGGTTCCTCTCCGCCCTGCCTCCTGTAACAATGGCTGTGGAGTTCCGCCTCAGGCTTCTGTGAAGCAACAGCAACCCCAGGCCTCAAAGAAGCATCGCATCAGCTCCACTTCCTCCGTCTGCACCAGCAGCAGTAAGAAGAGCTGCAAGTCAGCAGCCTCTCAGATTCAGGAGGTTGCCGGGGATGGTGAGTTCACAGAGGGAAGGTCTGGTAGGGTGGTTGCCGAAGAATGACCACTGACGGATAATGAAGAAGAAGCAACTGCCTGGGAGTATCATTTTGGTTCTCCAAAATGGGTCAAGGCTTAGAAACAAAAGTGGGAAGGCTATCCCATAGTAAGTAATGAGAGAACAGGACAAAACCACTGGTGGACGTCAGGAGCTTCCCATTTGGCCCCTGATAACTTTTCCAAGGGCTAGCAGATACTTTAGAGAAGGACTGAGAGTCCTTTGCGAAGTAGATCAGCAGCTTCAAAATGGCAGTTAACTGAAGTTCCACCCTTTTTAATATCTATTTTATACATCACCTTCACATAAAACAGGGTAAGGTATTGATCACCCAGTCACACACACTCCACCCGAAAAGGATCATTAAATTTGTCTTCTTCCACACAGATAGGTGTGTGTAGATTTATTAAGAGCCCTCTTAATTAAGAAGGACAATTTCTCACCCAAAACATACTGCAGAGGATGGCTCTACTGTTAGGCAGAGCTGCCTCAGAAGGCCAAGAACAGGGAACTAAATTTCCTGAACTAAATTTCCACTATCTGAAGGCTCAAGTGCAGGAGAAGGCATTAAACCTTGGTGAGATCTTTAAATCAGATTCAACAGCAGCTTGATCTCTCCATGGCAGCTAGTCATGGGGGCTACATGTTATTTCCAATAAAAACATGGAAGGCCTTTCAGGGCTAAGTCCTGGAAAACAGCTGGAAGATGAGAGAAAGATGATTCTCTTCTAAGCTACCTAAGGGATTCATGGATGCTTTTGGTTAAGCCCTTGTGGAAAAACAAGGCTGGCTCAAGCAGACAATTGGTTTGAGCCTGCAGGCCTCATCCTGCTGTACTTCTGCCTGGCAATTAGTCATGAAGGGGTAGTGTGTGGGAGGCTTCATCTTGTCTTGGTGTGGGATGGGAAACATTTTGGACCAGCCTTGCCATATCAGCATTCTCCATTCGTGGATACACTGTTTAAAATCTGAAATGTGCATTTTATAATCGTTAGGGAAAGTCCTAAGGCCAGTATCAGGAATGACTAATGGGGTATAAGACACGAAAAGGAAAGCTTAACAAGGAGGTTTGGTTCCATTCTGCCCACGTGTTTATTTGTAACGAGAGGTGAGGTTCTTTTCATCTCTTTTGCAGTTTTCTATGATTGTGGGGTTTTTGCAGTCTAGATCTCCGAAATGATTAGCAAAGTTGCCTTCTTTTATCAAGGGTAGAGAAAAAGCTCTTAAATCATTACTCAGCTGACAATGAGAAGAGTTGAAGAATACTATGTACCATCAGCACAGGGAGCATTTAAGGATGCAGCTATTCCACTTGTGGACTTAAATGGTACCCTTCCAACTGGGTTGTGCCACGTGACTGCCCTGAAAATATAGAGTGGCTCTTACCTATCTTCCCCTTTATGCTTAATGAATTTAAGTGCCAAACACTAGACCTTCCTAATGGTTTTTGGCCAGAGATGCAAAAATATAAACAGGCATAAACTAAAAAAGAGAATTCAGTACATGTCCCTTAGCTGTAATGTGGGATTAGGGTTGGGGGCTCATTAAAAAGATGAGATGTGCAGACTGGCAAATCAGAACCTTGATTCTTTCAGCCTCTCGTATGTTTAAAATGGACCTCCTTTTTCTCATTCATTTTTATTACACACACAGACACACACATACCCCTACCAAATCTGTGCTGCAGAAATCTAGGGAGAGACACTGAATGTGCTAATTCTTTGGTTCAGTGTCATGACTATATGGATTTTTGTAGGCTAGCACTGATGGTCCTGACAAAACTGGCCCAGGAATGGAGTTTGGGTTTCATGATATCCGAGATACCAGCCAGTTCAGTAACTGCTAGCTTCAACTTAGCATGCAAAGCAAATATCTTCAGATGTTGATTTTTGCCAAGAAAGCTACACTTGAATAAGTTATAAGGATGTTGCCAAATTCACCCCACTATTGTGAAAGTGTGACCTTGTCTTCTTCTCCCTCATATTCCTTTCTACAGAGCTGCGTGCTGCCATCCTCTTAGCCTCTTTCTTCTTTTGCTGTTTTTCTGATNTTTATTTCAGGGTCCCTTAGCTTCTGTAGAATTAAAAATCAAGAGACTTGTATTCCCAGACTAAACTATGCTGGAAGAACATAGTAGTCCTAATAAGGGCTATCAACAGCTTCAGATATATCTCATCCTTGTGCATGAGATAGTAGAGATTGAGTTGGTCCCTTGAGATATGCTAGGCCAGGAAACATACTCCACAAGGCCTAGTAGAACTCTACCTTATTGCTGCAAGGTATAATAACAGGATCTTGACAGCCTGAGAGAGCTTCTCTCTTTCTCTTGTTATACAAAGAGAATCAAGGCAAGGTAGTTTTGAATTTCTTTCTCATTGCCTCTTCTTTTCCAGAGCTGAGCTAATAATTATGTAACCACCCTTGCATTCCTTCTTCAAGGTTATAGCCAAATGCTTCTATAGGTTGTGTGAGGCATAACCCCTTGTGATATTGCTTTAGAGAAAATGGATTTTCTCCTGAGAGCTTGTGCCCTGTCCCCACTTGCACCCTAGCACAGCTCAGGTATGATGCAGCAGGTTCTCTGCCTTGATCTCTGCCTTGTTTTCATCACATTCGCTTCACTTCCATTCCCAGCCCATAAATGGCATTCAGACATTTAGCATTTCCCCCCTTAAGTTGATGCTATCTTATCATGTTGTTAAGGTGCATGAAATCCATAATGTTTGCCAACCATTGCCTTGACTATGAATTAAGGTGGGCATTACTAAGTGTGTTCAGAGGAATATTGTGCATATTGATTCTCTTCTGGAAATTACACTATTTATCTCTCATTCTTTAGCCTGGCCATTTGTATTTCATTTCCTGACTTGCTTTCATAACTGTCACCTCTCCCTTTTTCTGTTTTTGATACCACTCCATTTCCATTAAGGAAGAAAGGAGAGCTGAACTCCATCTTTTCATCTGGAGAAGAAGAGAACATGAATTTGTGCTTATTGCTAGTTTTCTTGTATTGGTCAGTTTCAGTCATTGAGTGGTGACCCAGAGGCTGGTCAATTTCAGTTCCCTTGCTCTGCAATTCCTCTTCATGGCAGGTCCCCTGCCAGGGCTGCCTTTCCATATGTTTCTTTATTTCATATAATTTTTAATTGAGAAATGCCGAAATAAACAGGAGGAGGAGACAAACCAACTGCCCAGAATTCAATTCAATTCAATTCCTTTCCTCTCCTCTCCTCTCCTCTCCTCCCCTTCCCTTCCCTTTCACTGTAAGTTTCAAAGTCATGTCTCTAATGCACAAGATTAAATTACCAAACTGCAGTGATACCTTGGATTATATTTCTATGTACCTATATTCCTATTTCTTTGGGGAAATAGGATTCATTTAAATCAAGGGGATTTACTTCTTTCCAAGTGTATATATAAGACTGCACCATAGATATTATTGAACTCTGCCTTTCCTCAAATAAAGTCACACTCATACAACTGTATGGAAGGAGAGACATGGCTATTTCTGCTTTCAGTGATCAAGCATCAAGCAGTAGTAGGGAATATATCTTTCCCTGAAAACCAGATTTATTTGTTTAAGGAGTGTAACTCCAATGAAAATTTGGTCCTTCCTTTCACAAAGCTAGTGAGAATGATATGGACAAGAGCAAAAAAGGAGTACATCAATAATAAGCAGAACCCAAAATAGACTTCTTGGTTATATTGGGCTATTGTAATGCTCTGAAATCCACTGTGATAGTCAATTATTTATGGAGATCTGTACATATTGATCCAGACTTAGGTACAGAGGTTTCTACTTTGGATCTGCAGCAATGTTTCCAAGTTTTTTTTTCTCCAGCCACTATTTATATTACTCTTCTATGAATGCCTGTATAAGGCATCAATGGGCAACTTGTTTGGGATAAGGGGATCCACTTGGCCTTTCTGTGATGTGCTGAGCATTGCCCTCCAAAAGTTGGTTTTATCTAAATTTAGATTAAGCATAGTTGAAAAGACTAGTCCCTGTGTGTTTGAGGATTTCTCTCTTCTATTTTATTACCAACCTCTGAATGGATTCTAGGAGCAGTGGCTCAACTACTCATCACTGGTGAAAGAATATTGTAAGCCTCCCAGAATTACTTGGAGGTAAGATGGGTGGCTAATAGATTTTACAAATAAAAATAAAATAAAATACTGTTGAAAGAAAAATCTTCATCAGAGTCCAGTCCAAGCTGGGAATAAACAAAATGGAGACTGCTTTGGAAAGAAGATTGCAGTTTATTGAAGAGGAGAGCCAGACAGAAAGATGGCTCTGGGAAAGCTGACCACATTTAGCAGGGAGTGGTGGGCTTTTATACCTCCTTTGGGCTTTGTATTTGGAGTTCTTCCTGTTTGAGGCTTTGTATTTCCTGTGTCATGTACTTTGACCTGAGTCTGAGTGTGTCCTTTTGGTATTGGTGGGTTAATCCTATTATGTTTCCTGTTCTTAGAATTTGGGGGTATGTAGATTTTAGGGGTCTTTGTCTTCCTAATTTCAACAGCTTCTAGCTTCCTGGCTCCAACCTTCCTGAATGGATTATTACATCTGCATTTCTAAAAGCTAGTTTCTGCTTGGTTTTCTGCTTGGGGGAGAGGGGTTGGGGCTGGTTTGTGTCTTTTTTTTTAAGATCTTCTCCATTATTCCTTTGGGAAAATATATTCTGCCTTTTTAATATTCCCCAAAATATTTACTTCTATGGATTCTTCCCACAATACTTTCCCAACGAGTGATGTATTGAACCCACAATTCCCCAAAATGCTGATTTAAACTTATGGGAGTTGTAATTAGCAGCAGGTGACATTAATTAATTAAAAGAGTTAACTTCTGTTTAAAAATATGAACGGTCACTTTGATCAGAGTGGTGGAAGTAGAGATTGGAACCAGGGCTTGGAGGGAAGTAATGTATTTTTTCCCCACTTCCCAAGAAAGTTACTCTTAACCACAGAAAGCAAATTGCTGTTTGAGCTACTATTCTGCCATGAGTTAAATAACAAATTGATCAGATGTCAGCCTTGCACCTCTACCCCTCTTTTTCAATTTTGTTGCAGATCTTCCTCCTTCGATTGCCACCAGTACGGCCTGCTTGTCTTCCCAGCAGAGGAAGTTTCCTCTCCGCCCTGCCTCCTGCAGCAATGGCTGTGGGGTTCCGCCTCAGGCTTCTGTGAAGCAACAGCAACCCCAGGCCTCAAAGAAGCATCGCATCAGCTCCACTTCCTCCGTCTGCACCAGCAGCAGTAAGAAGAGCTGCAAGTCAACAGCCTCTCAGATTCAGGAGGTTGCCGGGGATGGTGAGTTCACAGAGGGAAGGTCTGGTAGGGTGGTTGCCGAAGAATGACCACTGACGGATAATGAAGAAGAAGCAACTGCCTGGGAGTAACATTTTGGTTCTCCAAAATGGATCAAGGCTTAGAAACAAAAGTGGGAAGGCTATCCCATAGTAAGAAATGAGAGAACAGGACAAAACCACTGGTGGACGTCAGGAGCTTCCCATTTGGCCCCTGATAACTTTTCCAAGGGCAAGCAGATACTTTAGAGAAGGACTGAGAGTCCTCTGTGAAGTAGATCAGCAGCTTCAAAGTGGCAGTTAACTGAAGTTCCACCCTTTTAAATATCTACCGTATTTTACACAACACCTTCACATAAAACAGGGTAAGGTATTGATCACCCAGTCACACGCACTCCACCCAAAAAGGATCTTTAAATTTGTCTTCTTCCACACAGATAGGTGTGTGTAGCTTTATTAAGAGCCCTCTTAATTAAGAAGGACAATTTTTCACCCAAAACATACTGCAGAGGACGGCTCTACTATTAGGCAGAGCTGCCTCAGAAGGCCAAGAACAGGGAACTAAATTTCCTGAATTAAATTTCCACTCTCTGAAGGCTCAAGTGCAGGAGAAGGCATTAAACCCTGGTGAGATCTTTAAATCGGATTCAACAGCAGCTTGATCTCTCCATGGCAGCTAGTCATGGGGGCTACATGTTATTTCCAGTAAAAACATGGAAGGCCTTTCAGGGCTAAGTCCTGGAAAACGGCTGGAAGATGAAAGAAAGATGATTCTCTTCTAAGCTACCTAAGGGATTCATGGATGCTTTTGGTTAAGCCTTTGTGGAAAAACAAGGCTGACTCAAGCAGACAATTGGTTTGAGCCAGCAGGCCTCATCCTGCTGTACTTCTGCCTGGCAATTAGTCATGAAGGAGTACTGTGTGGGAGGCTTCATCTTGTCTTGGTGTGGGATGGGAAACATTTTGGACCAGCCTTGCCATATCAGCATTCTCCATTCGTGGATACACTGTTTAAAATCTGAAATGTGCATTTTATAATCATTGGGGAAAGTCCTAAGGCCAGTATCAGGAATGACTAATGGGGTATAAGACACGAAAAGGAAAGCTTAACAAGGAGGTTTGGTTCCATTCTGCCCACGTGTTTATTTGTAACGAGAGGTGAGGTTCTTTTCATCTCTTTTGCAGTTTTCTATGATTGTGGGGTTTTTGCAGTCTAGATCTCCGAAATGATTAGCAAAGTTGCCTTCTTTTATCAAGGCTAGAGAAAAAGCTCTTAAATCATTACTCAGCTGACAATGAGAAGAGTTGAAGAATTCTATGTACCATCAGCACAGGGAGCATTTAAGGATGCAGCTATTCCACTTGTGGACTTAAATGGTACCCTTCCAACTGGGTTGTGCCACGTGACTGCCCTGAAAATATAGAGTGGCTCTTACCTATCTTCCCCTTTATGCTTAATGAATTTAAGTGCCAAACACTAGACCTTCCTAATGGTTTTTAGCCAGAGATGCAAAAATATAAACAGGCATAAACTAAAAAAGAGAATTCAGCACATGTCCCTTAGCTGTAATGTGGGATTAGGGTTGGGGGCTCATTAAAAAGATGAGATGTGCAGACTGGCAAATCAGAACCTTGATTCTTTCAGCCTCTTGTATGTTTAAAATGGACCTCCTTTTTTCATTCATTTTTATTACACACAGAGACACACACACCCCTACCAAATCTGTGCTGCAGAAATCTAGGGAGAGACACTGAATGTGCTAATTCTTTGGTTCAGTGTCACACGGGGGGACACACACTAGATCTAATTTTTGTCTCTGGCCAGTGGCAGAATGATCTGGATATGGGGGAGGTAGTTGTAGAGCCCCTGTCATGGTCAGATCATTCACTCCTCAGGATGGACTTCCGGACGGCCCCCCCCCGCCGCAGGGAGGAGGAACCGCTTAGATGGTTCCGCCCCAGACGCCTGATGGACCCAGAGAGGTTCCGGACGGAGCTTGGGCCATATCCCGAGGACCTAGTTCACGATTCGGTTGAAAATCTGGCGGCGACCTGGGAGGCGGCCGCTGCCGCAGCATTGGACCGAGTCGTGCCTTTGCGGCCTCTGACCCGGCGCAGATCTCAACTGGCTCCCTGGTTTACCGAGGAGCTGAGAGAGATGAAGTGCCGGAAAAGACGCCTAGAGAGCAGCTGGAGGGCGAGCCGAACCGAATCCGATCGAGTACAGGCAAGGACACAGGTTAGATCCTACCTAGTGGCGATGAGGGTGGCGAGGTCTAACTACTACTCCACCCTCATTGCGTCATCAGATAATCGCCCGGCCACCCTCTTCAGGGTGACCCGCTCTCTCCTTCAGTTGAGGGGGGGAGGGGATCCCCTGGAGGGGATGGCCGAGGATTTTGCTCAATATCTGTATGACAAAGTCGCTCGGATTCGAGAAGGTCTTGACTCTAACTGGGTGGCCACGGGGGAGGAGACAGGAGCAGGTCTTGAGACTGTTATATGGGAGGAGTTTGACTCTGTGGCTCCTGAGGACGTGGACAGGATTCTGGGGAGGCTGAAGGCAACCACATGTTTACTGGATCCGTGCCCCTCCTGGCTGGTACTGGCCGCCCGGGAGGGTACACGAGCCTGGCTCCAGGGAATTATAAACGCTTCTTTACGGGAGGGTGTCCTCCCCATGGCCTTGAAGGAGGCGGTGGTGAGGCCCCTCCTTAAGAAGCCTTCCCTGGACCCAGATGCATTAGCTAACTATCGTCCGGTCTCCAACCTTCGCTTTGTGGCGAAGGTTGTTGAGAGTGTGGTTGCGCAGCAGTTCCCCCGACGCCTGGAGGAAACGGTCTATCTAGACCCGCTCCAGTCGGGCTTCAGGTCGGGATACAGCACGGAAACGGCATTGGTCACATTGGTGAATGATCTCTGGAGGGCCCGGGACAGGGGTCATTCCTCTGTCCTAGTTCTTTTGGACCTCTCAGCGGCTTTTGATACTGTGGACCACGGTATCATGCTGCGGTGCTTGGTGGAGTTGGGAGTGGGAGGCACCGTTATGCGGTGGTTCTCCTCCTTCCTCACTGACCGCACGCAGTCTGTATTGGCAGGGGGACAGAGGTCGACCCCAAGGCCCCTAACTTGTGGGGTGCCACAAGGGTCGGTCCTCTCCCCCTTATTGTTCAATATTTATGTGAAGCCGCTGGGGGAGATCATCCGTGGCTTTGGGGTGGATTTCCATCAGTACGCTGATGATACTCAGCTGTACATTTCCACCCCAGGCC